>NC_065913.1:8952500-9252500 GCF_905147045.1 Nymphalis io | reverse complement strand
TGACCAACAGACAGATCTCTGGCGAACACTTTAGAGCCTTTGTTCCGCTCGATGGCCTCTTTAATGCGCATTGTATTAAATTGGCGAGTGTCGCGAGTTAGAGACTTTGAAATCTCTCTGTTGATCAGCCGATAGCCGGCAGCATCAGCTGGGGACGTCAGAATCATTTTTCGTCTTTCCTGTCTTCGTCATAAGCCGTAGGGTAGAGGCAGAGATCTTTTTGGTTCCTTTTGTACGGCTGGTCTTGAAGGTCTTAGACCCAGCCGTACGGACAGTTTCCACAAGCCTGTCGTTGTATGTGTCCACTTCCTCGCAGTCTGCTAGGCAATCGAATCGGTTTTGGAGTTCGAGCTGAAAGGCTTCGGGATTTCGGATTTGAAGAGGTGATGGTCGGAGCGTAGACTTCATCAGTCGGGACCTCTGGAGTTTAACATTGATATTTAACGAGCCTCTTACGAGTCTGTGATCGCTCCCAGTTTTGACTGCATTGATCACGGAGACGTCATTAAATATTTGTCTTCTCGTCGACAAGATGAAGTCTATCTCATTCTTGGTTTTCCCATCAGGGCTCACCCAGGTCCATTTACGCTGACCTGGCTTCTTGAAAAAGGAGTTCATCATAAAGAGTCCCTCCTTCTCCATAAAGTCGGCCAACATCTGGCCTCGAGGGTTGCGGTCTCCAATTCCATGAGGTCCCACCTTTAACTCATCACCGAATCGTTTGCCCAGCTTCGCGTTAAAGTCCCCCATTACAACAGTGAAATGAGTCTTGTTGGTATGTATGGCTTTAGATAAATCCTCATACATGACCTCAATCTCTTCGTCGGAGTGTGTCGAAGTCGGCGCGTATACCTGTATGACCTTCAAAGAATACCGCTTGGTGATTCTAAGTATAAGGTACGCCACCCTAGCCGACACGCTCTCGATTTTCACAACGTTGTTAACGAGGTACTTGTGGACTATGAACCCGACACCACCTTGAGACAGTTGATCGCCCTCTCGGAAATAGAGAAGGTTACCGGATTTCAGGATCATCGTATCCACCCCCTGTCTTCGGACTTCGGATAATCCGACGATATCCCAGTGTAACCTGCTCAATTCTTCCTCCAGTTCGATGATCTTCTCGTTGGTCCGCAGTGTACGCGTGTTATATGTTGCCAGGGCCAGAGGTCGTCGGTGTTGGTAACACGAAATCTGCCGGGGATTCTTAGCACTCCCTGCCCCGCCGTTACCACAGCTGTTACCAAGGCTAGGAATAGCAGGGCTGCCGGGGACTAGGGGCCGTGGTTTAGTTGCGCGAATCATGAGGGGATATGCCATAATCGCCACGCTTGGCAGACGGGTTGGCGATCGCAGTAAGTTAGTCATAGTACTCAGAGAGACGCTGCTGCCCGTTCTCTGGTGTATATTCACTTGGGTCGACTTCTACGCCCCCCACGGGACGAGATGGGGTGGTGATATTCGTCGCCGTCACCACACGGCAAATTTTCAGTGTTAAGTTTTGTCAGATGCGGCCTCCCAAACTTGCGAGCGAACACTTTCGATCCCCGATTTTGCTCAATCGCAGCCTTGATGGCACACACACTACTGATTTCCACAATGCTGCTAATGAGATCCTTTTTGATTAGAAAACCGACACCACCCTGGGAGAGGTTATCACCTTCGCGGAAGTAGAGTAAGTTACCGGACTCTAGAGTTATCGTGTCCTCCCCCTGTCTTCGGACTTCAGATAACCCCAGTATATGCCAGTTTATATGACTTAACTCTACTTCTAATTCGGCGAGGTGATGGTCCAGCCTCATCGAGCGTCCATTATACGTTGCCATGTGCAGTCGTTTTATACGGTAGCCTGCCGTGAACCGGTGATTCTTAGCACCCCCTGCCCTGCCGATACCGCGACCGCTACCTTGGTCGGGCCTAGCGGGCTTGCCGGTAACTGGGGGCCTTTTTTTTGGGCGCATCTGCCATTAAGGGAGGGGTTTGCCCATACTCGCCGCGCTGGGCAGGCGTGTTGGCGAGCGCAGTAGGGGGGGTAAGATGTTTATGGGAGGGGGGACGCTGCTGCCCATCCCCCCTTTTCCCCGTCCCTCAGTCGCCTCTTACGACACCCACGGGATGAGATTGGGGGAGTACTATTCTAAGCCGGTATTATTTAAACTCTTACATAAGTATTATTTAAGCTCTTACATAGTTTAATTGTAGCAAAAGAGTTTAGTTTTTTGCCGATTATTTTATAGTAGTAGTAGGATCTACAGTTTGAGCTGGTGTTAGGTTTATATATTATTATAAACATACTTACAACGAGCATGGCGTAGTGCGGGGAGTAACCCGTGAGATATAATGTCCTATAATTTAAATATAATAAACCCTTAAAAATATTTTAAAAAAAAAAAAAATTATGTATAAATGGGTATATTCTTAAATTTAAAGATACAATACACGACACAATATACCTACGATTACAACAGTTAAATTGTAACTTCACTATTTTTAGCACATTTATTTATTCATATTTATTAATTGCACAACACGAGTTCACTTTTTACGCCACGGAGTATGTTGGCACTGAGTGAGGTGGATGAGGCGGGTCGCGATATCTACGGCTAGCGCGCAACCCCTGGATTTCTCTTCTCAGGTACTTAGTGTACTTTTGTTTGCAGTATCTCCAACATATTATTTATTTATTTATTTTTTATTTATTTATTGGAAATAGTTACACCATCGACTTATCACTAACACATTCACTTAGCATTAGATACAGGGTATTAAATCTAGGTGAATAAATCATTACAGGTGTAAACAACATTGACCTTAAGATAAGACTATACTAACCTAATTATGTCTTAACTAAAAATTAAAAAAGATAAATAAATTATAGATAATTAAACAAAACATAAAATAAAATTGAAATACAACAACAAAAATCTACAAGGATTGAAATAATTAATTAATTTATGAATAAAATGGTTTTAAAGTTATACTATGAGATCTTTACAGAGCTTCACAAAAGTTGGCTTGCTTTGGGCAAAGATGTCGATATTGCCGTTAGAAGAATATTCATTATAAGAATTAATTATTCTGTTGAGGGGTGCATGTTTACCTAAATTTGTTTTAAAAACTGTAGTTCTAAAAGGTTTTTTTATTGGGTGTCTAGGAATTTTGCGGGGAACAACTAAATTGATTTGCTGAAGTAGTTCGGATGACATTATTTGACCATGGATCAGTTTGTGTAGGGTCAAAACATCGCTGATTTCACGGCGACTTTTAAGTGATATCATTTTAAAATGTTTTAGCCTATTGTTGTAGTTAGCGCGATAAGGACAACTAGTATCCTTGTATGCAAGAAAACAGGTAAAATTTTGTTGTATTCGCTCTAGTCTTTCGATATGAGTGTTATAAAAAGGGTTCCATATATTTGATGCATACTCTAAATTGGAACGTACAAGAGAATTATAAATGCAGAGCAATGAGCGAATATTCTTAAAATCCTTGCATGTTCGTTTTACAAATCCTAACATTTTCCAAGCTTTTGAAATTATTTTGTCTAGATGATTAATAAAATTTAAATTGCTATCGATAAGTACACCTAAGTCTCGAATTGAATTAACCTCGGATAAAGGATCGCCAGATATAGAGTATTTAGATAATATCGGTTTTCTGCGTCTTGTAAACTTTATATGAAGACATTTTTTAACATTTAATTCCATGTTATTTTTATTGCACCAGCTAGCGATAGCGTCTATATCTGCTTGGAGAAGGTCAGAATCGGATAACGTTTTTATAGGTCTGTAGATTTTGAGATCGTCGGCGAATATTAAGCATTTGCTAAATTTAATGCTGTCTACTATATCATTAATAAAAACTAAAAAAAGAATTGGACCTAAATGGGATCCTTGGGGTACCCCGGATGTGGGAACAAATGCAAAAGATGAATAGCCGTGAGTAATCACCCGTTGAGATCGGTTATTTAAGTAGGATACTAACCAATTCAGCAAATTACCATGGATTCCGTAATACATAAGCTTAGATTGTATGATTGTATGGCTAACTTTGTCGAATGCGCTCGTAAAATCCGTGTAAATAGCATCAATTTGAGTCTTGTGATCAACGTTTTCGGACAGGTCTATAACATAGTCTAATAAATTAGTCGATGTTGATTTATTTTGCATAAAGCCATGTTGTTGTGTAGAGAGGATATTTTTGAAATATTTGGTTACAATTGGGCAAATGAGCTTTTCGAAAAGTTTTGGAATAACGCTTAAAATTGAGATAGGTCGATAGTTTTTGATATTACGCTTGTCGCCTTTTTTGTAAATAGGAACAACATTGGCAGATTTCCATATTGTAGGAAATTTAGCAGATTCGAGTGATTTTGAAAAAAGGATTTTTAAAGGAAGTGTTAAGTACTTACTAGTCATTTTAATAAATAATGGAGGAATTCCATCAGGACCAGGTCCTTTGCTAATATCAACGGATTTTAAGATTTTAGATATTTCACGTTCGGTCAAAGAAATTTTACTTAAGCAAAATTGGGGAAAACAATCTGCTGGATATGATATACGACCTTGACCATGTGGGGAATAGACTGACGCAAACTGTGAAGCAAAAAGATTACAAATATCTTCTCCTGTATTTGCTGTCATATTATTGAGGAACATTTCTCTAGGAAGATCTGAAGATTCACCACGATGATCCTTTACAAGAGACCAAAATTTCTTAGGATTTTTAAGAACCGATTCTTCTGTACTTAAGATATGCATACGATAACAAGAAGCTGTCAAAGACTCCACCCTATCATTGCTCAACTGAAGTTCTAATTGATCTCTAGGGTTTTTGTATAGTTTGTACCTTTTGAGAATTTTGTTGCGTTCAGCGATAAGTTTAATCAAGTTACGTGTAAACCAAGAAGGATATTTTAAATTACGAGGTTTTGTTTTGGGTACAGTAGATTGAATTATAATTTCCAGTAAGTCATAAAATTTAGCTACAGCCATATCGACATCTTTAAACGGAGATAGCTCCAATTCCCAATCAATTTGACATAACTTAGCATTAACTAAATGTATTAAACAGGTGACAGTGATGACAGCCGTGATGATTAGCATGACTATAAGGTTTAATTTATCATACGTAATCTCGTGCAGTAGGCTTGTGTTCGCCTGATTTACCTGCCCGTTTTGGGCAATGATAATTTCTTCTTTGCTTTGTGGTTTTCTTAATTTTAAATTTAACTCTAAGCGCTTAGTTCCATATGTTCGTATTTCACTCCCATTCGCGGCATAAAGTCTATAACTGTCACTATCACTGTGTCTGTAGGGTTTTTTAACGGCTGGCAAAACAGAAACGTTGGCTCCCGTGTCCACCAAAAAACGTAGACCACTGTTTAAGTCGGTCACGCAAAGGCGGTGGCATGGTAAAAGGGTGCAGACATCCGCCACTGACTGCACCTTATTTAGTTTTCCTTGTTCTGGGTATTTTTTTTATTCCATGCGCACGGCTCTGTACATTTGTTAGCTCTATGGCGAAATCGCGCATGATAGTAGCAAAGATCATCGGCGCTCCGTGACTTACGTCGTATCATATTACGGCCACGGGGTTTTGATCGGTAGCGATTATGAATATTATAATTTAGTTTTTTGTTTTGAAATCTTTGAATGTTCTGCAATTCCATCACTTGTAAAGATAACTGAGCCACCTGTGCTTGCAACACGGAAAGGTTATCAGCTGACGTCGACGGTTTACTACTAACCTCCGCTATTTGAATAGGCCTTGTATTTTCCATCATTTTGTCTGCAATAGTAGCCAAATTTTCCAAATCTTTTACATCAGTGACGGCAAGGACGGAGCGTACTGCGGCTGGCAAATGACCTTGCCACATGATACTCAGCGTTTCGTCGGGAATTTTCCTCCTGGCTAAATCTCGCATGCGTCTCAAAAGTTGAGATGGTTTCTCATCGCCAAGGTCGATTTCACTCAAAAGTTTTTGGAGTTGACGATTTTCTGATTCTTCGTACACTGCTAATAATCTCGATTTTAGGATGTCATATTTCTTCGTTTGGGGTTGCTAAAGTAGAATGTCTCTGACTTGTTGTATTACGTCTTTTCCCAGCTTCGTGACGACTAAGTTGAACTTCGCTTCGTCGCTTAGTTTTTGAGGTGTTAATATGGCTTCACATTGCACAAACCATAAGCGAGCTTGATCGCACCAAAACTCAGGGATTCTTGATGACACTGTGACTGTTGCTAACTCGGATGCTGTGCTGGCTCATGGTGTTCTATTTTCACTAGTCATTTTATAATCACTTATAATTTCGTATAAACTGACTGAATCACGTCGGGGTCACCAATTTGCCTTAAATGTCTTGTGGATGATGTAATGAAAGGCAATTGAGTATAGATATATGTATTGTAATATAATTTACAATATTTAATTGTTACGACGATATTACAGTGCGATGTTAGAATGGCGACTGGCGACAGAACATATAATAATGTATTAATTGACAATGTAGCATATCGAATATCGACTTGTTTCTAGGTGCCATTATGGACAGTGATTTTTGCTTACATTAATAAAAGTTAATACGTAGGCACAACGTATTGATTTTTTGACGAGCCGGTAGGCGTGGTTGGTAGTTACTTGCCTTTCATGCCAAAGGTCGTGGGTTCGATTCCCACCCACAAATGTCTGTCCTAGACATTTGTGTGCATGAACATGTCTGTTTGTTCTGAGTCTGGGTGTAATTATTTATATAAGTATGTATTTACAAAAGAAAAGTAGTATATGTAGTATATCAGTTGTCTGGTTTCCATAACACAAGCTCTGCTTAATTTGGGATCAGATGAGCGTGTTTGAATAATGTCCAATATTATTATTATTATTATTATATTATTGCTTTCTCAAGATAAGTAATGTAGTAGGCCCAGTAACAACACTATTATTAATGAAGTTTTATTAAATCGTTACTATCGAATGAATACCTATGGATTGCTGTTATCAATAGTATTAATAATAATAATGTCCTCCAGACCGATTTCGGCCACGGCGACCAATCTCAAGAGAGATTAGCCAACTACGCAGTAGATATTATAGTGCACAAGTGTGTGCGCAAACACAGGTGCACTCTCTATTCCCTAACTCCCATAATCCGATGGGACGGCGATCCGATACGACCGGAAAAAGTTCAGGCGCAGGACCAACGGCTTTACGTGCTTTCCGAGGCACGGGAGTGTACACACTTCCAACTTCCAGACTCCGGGCTGCTACTGAGAATTTTCTGACAGAAAAACTCAATAACTTTTTATTGGCCCGACCTGGGTATTGAACCCAGGACCTCCGGGGTCTGCGGTCTTATATCAAGCCACTAGACCAACGAGGCCGGCAAACGAGTTATCAATAGTATTGTGAACAGAGAGCTATAGTAACTATCGATAATATCGACAATATTGACACATGACGATACTTTCGGAAGTACTGTCGATAATAGTTTTCGAGGTCAAACTATCGATAGTTCTGCAACACTGATACCTGGGATTAGGTAAATGAAACTACAATTTATTAGATCGCTAGAACAATCACTTCTACACTATATATACTCAGTAGCGAATATCTAGACAGCGCGATTCAGAAATGTGACATTTCGAATGAGCGCCATCTATCGTTAACGGGGTGTAACATACGCCATCATACAACTGGATAATAGAATAACGGAAGCTTTTACAAAGATTAATATAATTGAAAAATGAGTATGAAAACTAGATAATGTTTAGACAACTTGTAGCCGAGATGGCCCAGTGGTAAGAACGCGTGAATCTTAACCGATGATCGTGAGTTCAAACCCGGGCAAGCACCACTGAATTTTCATGTGCTTAATTTGTGATTATAATTCATCTCTGCTTGACGGTGAAGGAAAACACCGTGAGGAAACTTGCTTGTGTCTAATTTCACTGAAATTCTGCCACATGTGTATTCCACCAACCCGCCTTTAGCCCAGCAGTGGGACATTCACAGGCTGTTACGGATACGAACGGTTTAGACAACTGCACGGGACTAATAATGGTACTTGTATGAGCGTGCAAGCACAGACAGTCTCTATTCCCACACACTCTTAATCCTATTGAGAACCGAGATGGTAGTGAATAGAATGTGTAAATCGTTACCAATGATAGCGTGTTAAAACCCAGATTAGCACCACTAAATTGGAACAGCGTATTGGAATAAGCTCCTCATCAAAGGGAGAAGAGGGAGGGATTAGCCCAGCAGTGGGACATAGACATTTATATAAAATCCCAGGGTGAAAATTAGAGAGAGTTCAGGCGCAAACAATGTCTTTACATGCTTCCAAAGCTCACTTCTAGTGTACAACTTACTTTTACTTTTCTTTTCTATTTACTTATTATAAAAAAATAACGCCTCTGCTGGGCTAAGCCCTCCCCTCCACTTGTGATTTGGAGCTCTAAATTGCAGTTTCAATGCGGGTTGATGGATATACATAGCAATACTTCATCCCATAAAAGCAGATCTCCTGACAATGTGCCCATTAATTAAGCACATCAAAGTGCAGTGGTGTTTGCCCGGGCTTTGCAAGTGGGTGGGGAATTGTTCTTATAGCATATGGGCCACCTGATGGTAAGCGGTCACCAACGCCCATAGACATTGGCATTGCAAGAAATGTTAACCATCGCTTACATCGCAAATGCGCCACCAACCTTGGGAACTGAGACGTTATGTCTCTTGTGCCTGTAATTATACTGTCTCACTCACCTTTCAAACCGGAACACAACAATACCAAGTACTGCTGTTTTGCGGTAGAATATCTGATGAGTGGGTGATACCTACCCAGTTAGCTACCTAAGTTATATATAATGTTATATATTTAATATTATTTATTATTCACTTGCGTCACCAGGTGCTGGAAGCGTCGCTCGCACGGCGAGATCAGCTGCAGTTTGTACTCGACGTTCCCGAAACGAGGCTCCGGGGGTAGACTCCCGTAGCACTCGTCGCCGGAATCGTCGGCGTCGGATGTTCTGAGGGCCAAATCGAATATATTTAACATTGATCTTATTTCGATTAATGCCATCCGCGTTCGGTGAGACCGACTCACTGTTTATGATCTCCTGGTACATTAACACTGTGTTGAGTATGTAAATAATATATAATATTATTGATAATTATTTGAGGATAATTACTGAGCACAATAAAAGACGTCCGTTCGGTTAAGTGTTTAAATGCGAGAGACCACCATACATAGGTTTACAATTACCCACAGTTAAAAGTAATATTATAAAACTACCCCATACATTACACCCTCACCCTTAATTACTTATATATTACTTAGAATTAACTTAACCTAACTTAAAAATAAATTATATAATATTTTTTTTTTTTTTTTTTATTTATTTATTTGGGAAACATACAGCATAATATAATACATAAAATTTAGTAACAAAATAAATTTCACTTAAGCCAACAAAGTTTCCACTTATACAAACAAACATGGAGTGAACCTAACGATAACAAGTTATTTAACAATTTATTAAGATATATGAATAGAGTATTAAAAATAATTTAAAACAGAAAAAAAAAAAACGATAAGTATATTACTGACAAATACAGTTTTTTAGAGCTTCTTTGAACTTAAATAAATTTTCGTTAAATATATCTATACTAGTGTAGCGTTTATTATGATTGTCACATGCTCTTACTAAAAAGCGATTTTTAGCATAGTTCGTTCTACACATTGGGACATAAAAGGTATGTTTTGAACGGGCAATGGAATGTGAGCACTTGATATAAATGTTGTTGACTAAGTACATTGAATCGACAAAATTATTTACAATTTTGTAAAGAAAAACCTGATCTTTGCATTCCCTGCGTTTCTCAAGCGACAAAATATTAAGCTTATTAATAGCATTGGACCCAAATTTACGCGTTAATCTTCTAATAAATTTATTCTGAACATTTTCGATAGCCATAACATACTTAGAGTATTGTGGATTCCAAACCGTTGAAGCGAATTCCAAATTAGATCTTACATACGAGTTATACAACACATTATATGTATTGATATGCTTAAAGTCTCTTCCCTGGCGAAATATGAAACCCATCATACTGTAAGCTTTTGCGATAATTTTATTCACATGCCTGTCAAATAATAAATTAGAATCTAGATAATAAATTAGAATCTAGAATCTAGTTGCCTAATCAAATTAGAATCGAAATCGTTCAACTGGTTTCCTAACGCGCTGGGAACGAATCGATGGTGGAACATCTACCTGAGTCTCAGGGGATATCGATGGTGGAATAATAAGTTCCGTGTTGGATGTAATGTAATAAGTAGTATGTAAGTCAGATGGCGTATAAATATTAAGATCGTTGCATTAATTAATCATTAATAAATCATCTTCTACCAAATACACTCGTTTCAATAACATAAGTCCCCTCATGGCGACCCTGCCATATTTGGGGCGCGCGACGCGAATTTGATCGCAGTATAGTGTTGCAGCTCCAAAATCGGACGATGAGTTGAAGAATTGGATATAAGTTCAAATTAAAGCAATATGTAGAAATTTAAGTTTATTCTTCGTTACTGTTTTACTAAAAAAAAAAAAATCTAACTATGTGCCGATCCAGTGTCGAGAAAGAAACAGTATTTGTAAATCAAAACGCCGCAGGCTCGAACCAGGCACAAGTTGAAGAAATACGAATGCATCTGTCTACAATCAGCATAGTTTTATTGGTTATTTGTGTGCTACTGGGCATTGCAGCACTGTACTTTATTTATAAAAAGTACAAAAAATTGCCATAAAAATTGGATATCGGATGAGATCACGCAAAACAACTTAAGACGGTCATTCACCCGCGCAAGAGACATACCATACTATACTCTATACAACCAGTAGAGAAGTGACGGCATTAGAATTACGAAGAAAGTGCGTGAAAACCAGGTGTTTATATTTAATATTAATAAAAAGTGCGTGAGTGTCTTGTAAAATGATCCAATAACATTTCAGAAATAAACTTTGAACTGTTAAAATGACTATTTATAAACTTTAAGGTGTTTTTTTTAACGAATTAGTGTAGTATCTAGTAAAATAAATGTATCCTATTAATATTATTTTATCGATTAAGTATGTATAATGTAAACAAAGAGTTTCATATTGCAATGTATCAGGTCGTAGCCCCTACCATGGTAACTACTCGTAAGTGAGTTAATATACTTGGTATGTATTTCTTTTATAAATATGTTGTTATAAGGGAATGGAAGATGATTTAGTTAAATGTTTAGATGAACTTAAATTGATAAGAAAATATTTAATTAAGAAGGGAAAGTTAAGATATCAAGGTAATGTTATAAAAAATAAGTTAGCGGAAACTGAGAAAATATTTGAGAAAAGTTCGAATATAATCCAATGTATTACTTCTAAAGAAATAAAGCCTAAGTCTCTTACATTCATTGCTTCAATAAGCGATGAAATAAAGTCATACTACTCACAAATTATCAATTTATGTTCTAAGCCTGCATGTCATATGAGTAGTAGTGACAGTGACAGCGAAACGTGTTCGAATCCTGAACTAAAAATGGAGTTCGATTTGAAAACAGCATGTAGTTTAATTCCTGTTATGAATAATAACGAAAACAGCATTAAAGGTATCATTGACTCTATAGAAATGTATTCGGATATGTTGTCATCATCGGGTCAAAAATTACTAATTACATTTGTTTTAAAAAGTAGGCTGTCACAGAACGCTAAATTACGAATGTTACCTGAATACAGTTCTACAAAAGACTTAATTAAGGATTTAAAAAACAAATTATTGGTAAAGAAAAGTCCTACCGCAATACAATCACGGCTACAAACTGTATCTCAAGGAAATCGCACTATAGAACAGTTTGGAACCGAGATAGAGAACTTATTTGCAGATTTAACGATAGCTCAGGCAGACGGCGATGCTGAAAAATACGAAATTTTAAAACCTATTAATGAGCGATTCGCAATACAACGTTTTTCTGACGGTCTAAGAAATTCAAGACTAAGTACGATTATTGCAGCACGCAACTACAAACACCTAAACGAGGCGATTCAAGCTGCGAAAGATGAAGAGCTGTCAGCTGCATCTTCGTCGCGAGGTGAGGATGTCATGCATTTCTCCACTCGTGGAAGAGGTAAGTCACATTCTCATTTTAATTCCCATACTAGACCACAGATTCGCGGCCAAAGATCATATTTCCCACAAAATAACGCAGGTAAGCCAAATAATTCCAGTTATTTTAATAATCGAAGAAATTTTAATAATTATCCACGCGGCCAAACATATTATCATGGTAGACCTAAATTTCATAAATTGAATCGCGGACGAGATTCGAACGAGAATCCATCGAGTTCGATATCTCGTGGTAGTGGCAATAGAAACAGAGTATTTTATTCAGAAAAACTTGAACAAAATCAATCCGTAAACGCAGATAATAATAGTGAAATGCAGTTTTTTCGTGTTGAAACATAACATTTTGGCATTAAATGGCAAAGAACAATATTTATCATTTTTTATTAACAATAGGAAATATTTTTGGTTAGTAGATACAGGAGCATCATTATCTGTAATAAAGAAACAGGCATTACCCAGTAACAGTAAAGTAATTAGAGACGAAACTATCATAAATGGTATTGGAGGTAAAATTCAGTCCATAGGTTACACTGATGTCATCTTATTTCATCGTGATCAACAGTTTCATGTTGACTTTAATATAAGGCTACATGTTTTCAATAACTTACCTTTAAAGGCTGACGGTATTATAGGTTTAGATTTTCTGTGTCACTACGTATCAAGTATCAACTTTGATAACAATTCCATTACCTTAAACAAATATGGAATGGAATGTTCCTTACCACTTTATGATTCGTTGAATTATTCTAATGAAAGTTTACTTATACCTGCGCGTTGTGAATCATTTCATTACTTACTTTTGGATAATGATTCGGAAAATGACTTTGTTATCCACAGTCAGCAATTAGCTGATAACGTTTTCCTTGCAGGTTGTATCAGTAGGATACGAAATAACAGATTACTTGTTAAAATTTTAAATACCAATGAACATGATGTTACTTTGCCAATGTTTCAACCGGAAATATATTCGATTCAAGATTATGAGTTATGCGACTTTAGGTCAACTGCTAATGACTTAAATAGGGCTAAAGCTTTATTAAACATTTTAAATTTAAATCACCTCAATACAGAGGAGCGCAAATCCATTCAGGATATATGTGCAAAGTATTCAGATGTTTTCTTTTTGCCAGGCGATAAATTAAATACTACCAATATTTATCAACAATCAATAACTTTGAAACCAAATACGAGTCCGGTATATGTTAAGCAGTATAGATTACCCCATTCTTTAAAAAATGAAGTTAATAATCAAATTACAGAAATTCTTAAGAATGACATTATAGAAGAAGCTAAGAGCGAGTGGTCAAGTCCAATTTTGTTAGTACCGAAGAAAAATTTATAGTGATAAAAAGTGGAGACTTGTAATCGACTATCGGAAACTTAATGACTGCATTGTGGACGATAAGTTCCCTTTGCCAAATATAAATGAAATTTTAGACTCTCTCTGTGGTTCTATCTATTTCTCACACTTAGATCTTAATCAAAGTTACTATCAGGTAGAGTTAGATAAACGAAGTAGGGAATACACGGCTTTTACGACAAACACTGGTCAATACCAAATGCCATTACAAATGGGTCTTAAGACTAGTCCTAGCGCTTTTAACAGAGCCATGTCAGTTGCAATGTCAGGGTTAACATTTGATAAGTGTTTTGTTTATTTAGATGATTTAGTTGTATTTGGAAGAAATTTGAGCGTACATAATAAAAATTTGATTGAGGTTATGGAAAGGCTAAGAAAAGTTAATTTAAAATTAAATCCCAAGAAATGTAATTTTTTGATGAAAGAAATTCTTTATTTAGGACATTTAGTTTCAAAAGATGGAGTTTTACCTGACCCTGCAAAAATCGAAATCCTACAAAAATATCCCATACCTACTAATACTGACGAAGTTAAAAGGTTCGTAGCGTTTTGTAATTATTATCGAAAATTTATCAAAAATTTTGCCGAAATAACATATCCCTTAAATAAATTAACGAGAAAATATGAACGATTTGTTTGGACTGAAGAGTGTCAAAAAAGTTTCGAAAAATTAAAACAGTCTTTGACAAGTCCCCCAGTATTAGAATTTCCCGATTTTTCAGAAAATAATGAATTCGTCATTCAAACCGACGCTTCAGGTACAGCAATTGGCGCTGTTTTGTGTAATCAAAATATGAAACCGGTAGCTTTTGCAAGCAGACCTCTTAATAAAGCCGAAACAAACTACCCCACTATTCAAAAAGAGTTACTTGCTATAGTGTGGGCAGTAAAATACTTTAGACCATATGTATACGGTAGATCTTTTACGATTATGACAGACCATAGACCTTTATTATATCTATTCTCAATGAAAGACCCCTCAAGTAGACTTCTTAAGTTTAGGTTAGCACTAGAAGAATACGACTTTAAAATTATATATGTAAAAGGTAAGGATAATAGCGTAGCGGACGCTTGTCTAGAATTAGCATAACATCGGACACTTTAAAACAAATGAACGAAGAAATATTGTTAGTTATGACTAGAGGCCAAAAGAGGCGTTTAGAAAATAAAGTAGAGCAGGATAATACAATTAAAATTAGTAAACCTAACGAATCGTGGCCTGATCAACCACGAGTAGTTGAGGTACTAAAGATACCAAATGATTCAGTGGAAATGACTTTTATAAATAATGAGGAGTTAAATATTTTGAAAAATAATGATAATTTATACGAAGAGAAAGAATGTTTTATTTATAGTCTACGTAGAAAAATATTATATATTAATCTTAACTTTAGGGCACAATTTACGCGAGCCGAATTTGTGACTAAGTTAGGAGAATTTTGTAAAACTAGAAAAATAAATGAACTATGCATAGTAAAGAATAATGAAATTGAAATATCATAAAAGAATTGTTAAAAGAAATGAAAGAACGTAAGGACTGGAGTGGTCCACGTATCTATGTTCTAAGAGGAGTTAAAAGAATATATGATGGGGAAGAAAGAAAATACATATTACATGACTTTCATTATCCACCGCAGGTCATGCAGGTGTGCGTAGAATGACAAATAATATTAAAAGAAAATTTTACTGGCCAGGCTTGGATAAAGATGTTAAAACATTTGTTAGCAAGTGCGTTCAGTGTCAAAAAATGAAACATAGTAGGTATGTCAAGGCGCCCATGGACATAACTACAACGGCTTCACATGCTTTTGAAAAGATCTATCTTGACGTCGTAGGACCTTTACAAAAGGACATTGAGGACAATTGCTACATTTTAACACTTCAATGTGAATTGACTAAGTTCGTAGAGGCCTATCCTCTAAAAAATAAGGACACGGTAAGTATAGCAAAAGCATTAGTTAATAATTTTATATTAAGGTTCGGGATACCAAACACCATAGCTACAGATCGTGGGACAGAGTTTGTATCTACTGTAATGGAACAGGTATGTAAAATTTTAAATATACAAAAATTGACTTCTACAGCTTATCACCACCAATCTATCGGTGCACTTGAAAATTCGCATAAAAATTTAGGTGCTTTCTTACGCATTCAGTGTGATGGTCAGAAAGACACCTGGAGTCAATGGTTATCTTTTTGGTGTTTTAGTTTTAATAATACTGTTCACACAGAAACGAAATACACACCATTCGAGCTAGTTTTTGGTAGACCTAGTGTAATACCTTGTAGAGTAAGTCAATATATTGAACCATTATATAACCCAGATAATTATGCTTTAGATCTTAAGTTTAAGTTACAAGTAGCGCAGCAAGATGCTCGTGAAAATTTAATTTTAAGCAAACAAAATCGTAAATGTTATTACGATAAATATACAAATAATGTAACTTATACAAATGGACAACTAATTTTAATTAAAAATGAAACGGCAAATAAACTGGACACACAGTGGATTGGACCATTTGTAATTTTAGAAGATTTAGGACTAAATGTAAAAATTTTAAAATGTAATAAGCCTTATATTGTCCATAAAAATAGAACTAAACCATTTAAAAACTAAATTCAATTATTATGTACCTATTCCTAAAAAAAAAAATGTATCAAAACATTTTTTTTTTTCAATTCACCCCCGAGGTGTAGTGTAATAAGTAGTATGTAAGTCAGATGGCGTATAAATATTAAGATCGTTGCATTAATTAATCATTAATAAATCATCTTCTACCAAATACACTCGTTTCAATAACATAAGTCCCCTCAATTCAGCCGACTCAGTCGTCGGTATTTCTAGCTGTGGCTCAGATATGGCGTGATCACTCGGCATGTTTTGGTTTTGTGGTGGCGATTTTGACGTAGATAAATCAAAGCTTACCCAACGTTTTCTTATCTGATTAACGTGTCTTTTGATAAGTGGACCGTCATCCCTACCTATGAGGTAATTACGAGACCCAAAATTACCATCTATTTTACCTTTTAACCATTTCTTTCCTTCCCCATAATTCCTTACCCAGACATTATCCCCTTGTTTAAATTGCCTTATAACTCCTTTTCCTCTTTCTATTTGCTTATTTTGCACCTCCCGTACTCTATCTTCCATCGCCCAATCCCTATGCAATAAGTCTAGTCTTGATCTTATACGCCTACGTTGTAAAATCATGGCAGGTGAAAGACCCGTGGTACTTTGATCGACGTTCCTGTATGCTAATAAATAGGTTTGCAATGCGGCATCGATATCGCAACCATCTCTTAACGACTTTTTTATTGCCCGTTTGCACAACTTAACAGCGCCTTCCGCTGCTCCATTACTAGACGGATGATACACGGGGGAGAATGTAACCTTAATACCTTCCTACCTACCTTCCTCATAAAATTGGCATATTCTTTGCTCGAGAAAGGCGGCCCATTATCCGAAACAATTTCTTTAGGCAAACCGAACCTAGCGAAAGTTTCCCGTAAAACTTTAACAACAACAGCCGCGGTCGTATTTGGCATGTTAAAAATTTCTAACCATTTCGATGTGGAGTCTATTAAAACTAAAAATGTTTTACAGTTAAGCGGTCCTAAGAAGTCAATGTGTATTCTTGACCATGGCTCCGGAATAAAAGGCCATGGCTTGATCGGAGCTTTCGCTGGTGCTGCGTTTTCCATCGCACAAGTAACACACTCATTACAAGTGCGTTCAATGTCGGCGTCGATACCGGGCCACCAAACGTAACTACGTGCAATGCTCTTCATCTTTACTATACCTAAATGACCAACGTGTATTTCCTTTAGCAACTCAGATGTTAATGATTTAGGTATTACTAAGCGGTATCCCCAAATTATGGCTTAAGATCTTCATCGTCGCACGCCTTGGACCACCCGGATTGTAAGTATAAAATTACTTTCTTAAGTATGTTATCCTTATTCTGATGTTCTACTACTGTCTACCGTGTTATAGGTAAAAAATTTTGTATGAATGGTGCTAAAATTGTACTAATGTTTGGAACAAATCTAGCGTAATACATAACTAATCCTAAAAATGAGCGCAATTCGGATACATTATTCGGTATGCGAACCTTCTGAATTGCTTCAATCTTATTTGGGCATGTATGAACCCCTTCTTTACTAATTACAAAGCCTAAATACGTAACAGAGTCGGCAAAGAACGTACACTTATCTTTTTTAATTTTTAAACCATATTTTTGTAATCGATTAAATACCTCGTGAAGTGTTTTTAAATGTGATTGGTCGTCCTCCCCGGTAATTATCACATCATCTAGGAAAACACCCACTCGAGGCATATCCGAAAATAGTTGTTCTAACAATCTTTGAAAAATACCTGGACTCGAAGCCAAACCATAAATCAGTCTATTATACCTAAATAAGCCCTTGTGAGTGTTTATTACAGTGTATTTTTTTGATTCATCAAGTTCAAGTTGTGCATAGGCCTGAGACAGATCTAACTTAGTAAATTTGATACCCCCGTGTAATTTAACTAACAGATCCTCGACTCTCGGTAAAGGAAAACGATCCACCTCCAAGCACTTATTTAATATTAATTTAAAATCACCACATACGCGTATTGTGCCGTCCTTTTTCATTACCGGTACGATCGGTGTAGCCCAGTCAGATGTAGTAACCGGCGTGATCACTCCATCCCGTACCAGCTGATCCAGCGCCCGCTCCACAGGCTCGCGAAGTGCGTAAGCGAGCGGTCGTGCGCGCATGAACACCGGCTTCGCGTCGGGTCGCAGCCGAAAACCAACCGTTCCACCATTGAATCGTCCCAGCCCGTCCGAAAACACTTCACAATATCTGGAACTGAATTCATTAAAATTAAACAGCTTGGAATTAAAATCAATACTATTACAATTCATAATAGGAATCTCGATCTGTAACTCGCTAATCCAATGCCTGCCTAACAGATTCGTTTTTGCATCTTTTATAATAAATAAATCCAACGATTTTCTTTTATTTTTGTAATTAACTATAGGACTTATTTTACCAACGGGTTTTACAATTTCTCCAGTATAATAGCGTAAATTTAAATCACACTTTCGAATTAAATTATGTGACAGATATTTCTTATAGCAATTATAACTAATGCATGATATCGCACTGCCCGTGTCTATTTCCATACCAAGAACACATTTATCAATATTGATACTAATTGTGTGTGGTGCAAATTTTTTTAAATAACTACTTATAGAAAAATTGTTTACCTCCTCACTGCCCGAGCCTTCGTTTTCTGTGCATACGGAACTATCATCTTTTACGATGTTTAATGACACCTGACTTTGTAGTACTGGGCAAACCTTTTTTAAATGACCTTGTTCGTTGCAAACGCGACATATATAAAGTCTAAATTTACACCGATTTACTTGATGATTTGCACCACAAACGTCACACACTTGTTTAAAAGTCGTTCCCTTCTTTTGTCGTGCGAAGTCATTCATATTATTATCGCTCCGCCTGCTAATTATCGCTCCGCTTGTGAGGCTTGTACCACTGCTTAAAACCGGTTCTCGCGTTCCTACGTTCATATATTTTTGTAGATGTTTCCCTGTGCTTCTTCTCCTGGACGTAATCTGGTTTATAGATTCCTCCGCCTCTGATACGCCGTCACCTAATCTCCTGGTACGACCTTCTACCAAGGCTGCATCCGCCTCTGCAGCTTCCATTGTCACCGCGAGTTTAAACGCCGAATCGAACGTTATATTATCCTCCGCAAACATTCTTTGACGGATACAGTCACTGTTAATACCACATACAAATTGATCCCTCAAATTATCCAATAATGTTTCCGAACAAAAACCGCAATGTTTCGTCAATTTCTTTAATGCCGCCGCATATTTCGCCACGGATTCATTATGACGTTGCACTCTTTGTCTGAATTTGAACCGCTCCGCCAATACACTCGGTTTTGGTTGAAGATGGCGTCGCATAAGCGTCCACCAGCTCTTCATAGCTTTTCGCAGATGGTTTGACTGGTGTACATAAATTCACCATCAGTTCGTACGCGTCACTTCCGATCACCGTTATCAGTGTCGCTACTCGTATCACCGGTTTCACATCGTTAACGATAAAATACTGTTCCAACCGATCCACTTACAAATTCCAATCGTCCTTGCCAAGGTCGAAGTGTTCCAGTTTTCCCACCGACATAGCAATAAAAACGATGCGTCACACACGTAGTTTCTTTACTACTCGTCGCCACGGTTGAGTATGTGAATAATATATAATATTATTGATAATTATTTGAGGATAATTACTGAGCACAATAAAAGACGTCCGTTCGGTTAAGCGTTTAATTGCGAGAGACCACTATACATAGGTTTACAATTACCTACAGTTAAAAGTAATATTATAAAACTACCCCATACATTACACACTGTAATCCTAACTGGAACTAATTGACTCTTTTAATCTAATCGTTCGGTGAGACCGATTCACTGTTTATGATCTCCTGCTACATTAACACTGTAATCCTAACTGAAACTAATTGACTCTTTTAATCTAATCGTTCGGTGAGACCGTCTCACTGTTTATGTTCTCCTGCTACATTAACACTGTAATCCTAACTGAAACTAATTGACTTTTTTAATCTAATCGTTCGGTGAAACCATCTCACTGTTTATGTTATCCTGGTACATTAACATCGTAATCCTAATTCTAAATCTTTGAAACTAATAATAATAATATCCTGGGACATTTTTCACACACGGCCATCTGATCCCAAATTAAGCTTGTACAAAACTCGTGCTATGGAAACCTGACAACTGATATACTACATATATATACATATACATATATATATATATACATATACACATATCATACATATATGTAGTATATCAGTTGTCATATAATTAATTATTATAATTATAATTATAATTAATTAATAAATGTCAATATACATTAAATGATATATCCAGTTCCTGTTTATAAATTGCAATTTTTTTTTTAATGATACATATTTATATAACATTACGATATCTAACTATCAATGATCGGATTATTTAATGCCGATTTTACTTTAGACGATATGACATTGAATTTTTATGATTTGTATTAATTAATATTTTTATAGCTATCTGTGGTATCGATATTAATTAAACTACAATAATATTAAACATAATTTAATAAAATTAATTAAAAGCAATTAATGGTTAATAAGTATGGGATAAATTGTTTTTCAATATAAGGGCGCAATAAGATTTTTTTAAACAAAGATAATTAGTATCATTTAAGTTTTTGGTCTAAGAAAACGTGTCGCGTTAAAAGTTATTTTTTTAAATAAAAAAACATATTCAAACCTTTACTAACCTGATTATTATATTACACATAACAAATTAAAAAAAATTGCAGCATAAAATAATGTTAATTATATATAAATTAAAAAATAAACATCCAGGTATTTAGGTATAAGTTGTAATAACTCGGTCATATTTTTTTGAGAACTTCAGGCATTATAAGCACGAACTATTCCCGTCAATCATATTCTGATCAGTTATAAATATAAATGAAATTTCGTCTATTACCTAACTTATGCAATACTAAATTTGAATATGTACCAATACAAAACTATATATTACTATTTTGGTAATTTTTTACAAAATTCAAGCGATTCATCACTGCTTGAAAATTATATTTTATTCTTATTAGGCGCCATTTTGAATATATAAGGAATGGCCTGTGTTTAAGACTGTGCGGCAACATGAATGGAAAAACATACCGCTAAGCTAAATAACAATAATTATTAAAAGAATAGCAGACCTAACATCAGAAATAGCATTTGTGTGATAACTATCCTCAAGAATATTAAAAAATGCTCTGTTATGTCATATTCTGTTATTTTGAAAAGACCCCATTTTCAAATTCGTATTGTGTTATTTAAATTTATTAAAATATTAAATATTTTTAAACATAATCATGACGCCATTTTAAATTTAAATTTTATAGAATTAGGATTACGTTGTTAATGTACCAGGAGAACATAAACAGTGAGACGGTTTCACCGAACAATTAGATTAAAAGAGTCAATTAGTTTCAATTATAATCAATGCTGTTTCTCACGGAGACGAAAATACTCCGCCCTGCCGACACCAGCTGCCTTAACTATCCCGGCTACAAGCTAGAAGAATCTTTTAAATCGAAAGCCGGAGTATGCTTGTTCGTCAGGGCGGGTGTTTGTTATCACCGATTGCGCTGCTTGGAGGACCCCTCCTTCTCCATGTTGGTGGTACGTGTGGACCTGGTTCGTCAGAGTCGAGTCTACGTGTGCCTCTACAGATCTCACAATGGTGACTTGGAGACAAGCCGATTATTTGACCATCTTAGTCGGGTGGCAGATGCTGCGCAAGAGCAGTTTCCTAACGCGGAATTGGTGTTTTTGGGGGATTTTAATGCTCACCATGAATCATGGTTGAAATCCCTCAAAACTGACCATGCTGGAAGAACTGCTCATGCTTTTGCTCTCACACACGACTTGACCCAACTGGTTGATCAGCCCACCAGGATCCCAGACATTGATGGGCAAGCGCCTTCTTTACTGGATCTTCTGCTGACTTCTCACCCGGTGGAATATCAGGTTGTGGTTCAAGCTCCACTTGGTTCTTCGGATCACGGCCTTATATCTACCAAAGTGCCACAGGCCAAGCTGCCGCCATCAGCGGTATGCAAACGTCGCGTTTGGCACTATAAGTCGGCAGATTGGGACGGTATGCGCGATTACTATGCGTCAGTCCCTTGGAAGGAACGTTGCTTCAGTGGGAATGACCCGACAGCTAGTGCCGCTGCTGTTGCTGATGAGATCATGTTAGGAATGGAATACTACATTCCTACCTCAGATCTCATCAATAGGGGTACGCGTAACCGTTGGTTCACTCGTGAATGTCCCGACGCTGTATCATCTAAGCAGGCGGCATATCGCACGTGGATCAACGGCTGCATTAGCGGGGCATCTAACATTGACTCACTGAAAGCAAACTACAATAAAAATTTCAAGTCCTGTAGGAAGACATACACGAGAGCGAGATCACACGAGATCGCTAGCTCACAGTGCGCAGGAGAAAGCCGACCTCCTGGCTAAACTCTTTGCCGACAACTCTGTGATCGATGATTGTAGTGCGCAGCCACCAACAATACCTTCATGTGGCCACACGATGCCTGACATCAAAATCAGGCAACGTGATGTGCGTGCGGAGCTGCAATCACTTGATATACGGAAAGCTAGCGGTCCTGATGGAATACCAGCCATTGTGCTGAAGAAGTGCGCGGCGGAGCTGTCTCCTGTGTTAACGCGCCTGTTCCAACTTTCTCTTTCTTCGGGATGTGTGTCGGAGGCTTGGAGAAGAGCTAATGTGCAAGCGGTTCCCAAAAAAGGGGATCGGTCTGACCCGGCAAATTATCGACCAATAGCTATCACCTCAGTACTTTGTAAGGTGATTGCACGGATTCTAAACAACCAACTGATCCATTACCTAGAAGATCACTGTCTAATTAATGATCGTCAGTACGGGTTTCGACCTAAACGGTCCACAGGTGATCTTCTAGCGTACGTAACACACCTCTGGGGTGAAGCTATCGACAAGCATGGAGAATCGTTGACTGTCAGCCTCGATATCTCCAAGGCTTTCGACAGGGTCTGGCACAGAAGTCTTCTCTCCAAGCTACCGGCATATTGTCTGCCTGCTCAGCTATGCACCTGGATTGCCAGCTTCCTACACAAGCGTAGCCTTCGTGTTTTAGTAGATGGTTGCGCTTCACAATTCTATGTAGTGAATGCTGGGGTCCCCCAGGGATCTGTGCTATCTCCCACACTCTTTCTTTTGCATATCAATGATATGCTCTCCCTTGGGAAAATATATTGCTATGCAGATGATAGTACAGTGCATGGTGGATACCACGGACGCGCAGTGGCTGGGCGGGCGGAAACTGAGATGACACGAAGCTAACTTTTATTAAAACTGGCCGTTTACTCTGACAAAATTAAAAAATTAAAGAAACACACGTTTCAAATTAATATTCTAAGCAAACTGCCACAGATAATAAACAATTAATTATTTAACACCATCATTTCATCGCTTAACATTACTTTATCAAATTAAATTAATTCGGATTAATTGATACTTTGAGGCAAAGTGATCTAATAAAATACGTACTTAAAATTTATGTAATAAGGACTATTATTGTATAAACAGTAAGATATGTAAGAAAATTTTAAAGTCGTTAAGAAGAAGATAAAAGTTAAAATGAATCTTAGTTGAATATATATAAAATACAAATTTGATGATAAATATAGAGTAAATGTAAAAAATACACTTATAAATATACATTTTTTAGTTGGATTAAAAATCAGCGTGGTGGAATAAGCTGCTCCAATGCGGTTTGGTAGAATACACATGTGGCAGAATTTCAGTGAAATTAGACACATGCAGGTTTCCTCACGATGTTTTCCTTCATCGTAAAGTACGAGATGAATTATAATAACAAATTAAGTACATGAAAATTCAGTGGTGCCTGAACCATCTTGGCTGTTTTTTTTATATGCTAGCAATATTAGCACAGACTGTGCAATATAATATGTAATGCGGTCATGAATTAAATTTGATTGAATGTAACAGGCATCCGTGCATGTCCTGAGACACTCCACGGCCATCCACCCAGGGTTCCAGTGCTCTGTGCATGTAGGGAACGTTCGTCAGACGGCCATTATCGAGGTAACGAATACATACATCAAACTCACTTTGCGGAATGGAATTAAATAGTTTAATTTTGGTATAATTTGTGGTGTTGCGTAAAATACTTAAGTATGATAATGATATTTATTTTTTTATGTTATATTCCTGTTTAGCGGTAGAATATCTGATGAGTGGGTGGTACCTACCCAGGCGGGTTTGCACAATGCCCTTACCACCAGTTACCACACACACTTATAATATATTCTGCCGCCAAACAGCAATAGCATTGTTGTTGGTGAGTAAAACAGTGTAACTATAGGCACGAGGGACATAACATCTTAGTTCCCAAGGTTGGTGACGCATTGTTGATGTAAGCGATGGTTAATATTTATTGCGGTGTCAATGTCTATGGGCGGTGGTGACCACTTACCATCGGGTTGCTCATCTCATCGCTGACCACGGATATATTTTTCGCTTTAGGGTATAATGTCTCCGAACAACGTGCTGAGGGCGGGCGAGGGGGCCTCCGTGCTGTTCAGGTTCGCCCGCTGTCCGGAGTACCTCGTGCGGGGCCGCCGGCTGCTGTTCACGGCGGGGCTGGGGACCAGGTACCGCTCAACGAACCCAACGATAACTTCTAATTACAGTTGAATTGTTGAGCCAATAAAGTATATCGTCAGCTCAGTGTTGGTATCCGAGATTGCTAGCTGCACTGACTTTCACACATTTAATTTATAAGTGTTCGGTGAAGGAAATCCATGCATCGAAGCAGGTTGTGGAATAAGCTCAAACCTTCTCCTGAGAAGGAGAGGTTTTAGCCCAGCTGTGGGACATTTATATACTGTAACTGTTTTGAATAATGTTGAAATAAGTTTTGTTCTTAAGAAGGGATATCTTCGACCAACAGCCACTTTTGTACTTTACTAGCAAAACCCGGTAGGTGGCTGTTAATGTGGTACAGCGCCATCTAGCGGCGTTACAACGAAGTGGATATTATAAAATCATCCATGAGACATACATCTAAATTTCAACTATGATGGTGATTCAAACGGTCCGAACTCTATTAATCACAAACAGATACACAAACAGCCATTTTTATATATTAACGAAATTGTTTTGTTACAGAGCCATCGGCCGAGTCACGCAAACCTTCCCGTACATACCATGAATTCTATAGAACACGGCTCCAATGTAAAATTCGAGATCTCTCTAGAATATTCTAGATAAATTAAATATATTAATTGTATCTGTAACCAGTTTTCTTGTCGTGTTCACTTCATGATTGCGTGGGGGGCGTTTCGCCTTGCGGGTTAAATTACAAAAAACGACAAACGATGATGGTATTTTTATGTTACATAAACAGTGTTGCCAACCTCTTAGAAGCATCCTCCTGACGGATGAATTGAAACAAATACAAAATACATTTATAATATGATGATAAAAAAAAGCAAATCAAGTACTGCAAGTAGCATTAGTAAACTTGAAATATACTCAATTAAATGAAGCTGAAGAGTTAATCCCCGGAGAGAATTTCTTTAAAAAATGTTCCTCCTAAAAAATGTCTGACCTGAAAATATCCTATTTGATTTCATCTGACATAGCCCTATTTAGGGGGAAAACCCCCAAGTTGGCAACACTGTATAAAAAAATGTGGACCATCCATATAAACTTTCATATATTTAACACTAGCGGACAAATTTTTAATAAACCATCATATGTGATCGAGCAAATTTTCACTCATAACTCATTTTTATTCAGTCAGTTAATTAATCAGTGTGAGTTTTTATTACGTATATAACATACATGCAAAACGTCTATAAAATATAATACATCCAATTTCTAGTTCAAATCAAATCAAATCAACAGCCAATCGTTGTCCACTGCTGAACATAGCCTCTCCCAAGGTGCGCCAAAGCTCCCTGTCCTCCGCCTTCCGCATCCAGTTGGTGCCCGCCACCTTCTTAAGGTCGTCGGTCCACCTGGCTGGAGGGCGCCCTACGCTGCGCTTGCCGATTTGCGGTCTCCACTCTAGGACTCGTCTGCTCCAACGGCCATCGGTCCTACGACATACGTGACCAGCCCACTGCCACTTCAGCCTGCTAATTTTGCTAGCTATGTCGGTGACTCCGGTTCTTTTCCGAATAATCTCATTTCTGATCTTATCCTTCAAAGATACTCCGAGCATAGCTCGCTCCATAGCACGCTGAGCGACTTTGAATTTGTGGACTAGTCCCGCAGTTAGTGTCCACGTTTCGGCACCGTATGTCATGGCAGGTAAGACGCATTGGTTGAAGACTTTCGTCTTCAAACATTGCGGTATAGACGACTTGAAGACTTGACGAAGGTTGCCAAATGCTGCCCATCCCAAGCGAATTCTTCGATCGGCTTCCTTCTCGAAGTTGTTCCTACCGACTTGTATTATCTGTCCTAGGTAGGTATATTCACTAACAACTTCGAGAGGTTTCCCCTCGACGTATATCGGTCCCGGCACGACATGCCTATTGAACATGACCTTGGTCTTGTCCAAGTTCATACCGAGACCGACACACCGGGAAGACTCGCCTAGGCTACGCAGCATTTCGTTGAGTTGTTCCAGCGACTCTGCTATGATGACGATATCGTCGGCAAATCGAAGGTGTGAGATGTACTCGCCGTTTACATTGACTCCATACCTAGTCCAATCCAGCGTTTTGAAAACGTCTTCCAACGCGTTGGTGAACAGTTTCGGGGATATTACATCCCCCTGTCTCACCCCTCTGCGCAGTTGGATCGCCTTCGTCTTACAGTCCTGGATGTGGACAGTCATTGTAGCGGTGTTGTACAGACATCTCAGTACCTCGATATATCTCCAATCGATATGACATCTCTGCCATGAGTCGAGCACTGCCCAGGTTTCGATGGAGTCGAAGGCTTTCTCGTAGTCCACAAATGCCATACACAGCGGCTGATTGTACTCTTCGGTGTTTTGCACAATCTGCCGAACAGTATGGATGTGGTCCACGGTGCTGTAGCCTGATCGAAAGCCGGCTTGCTCTGGGGGCTGGAACTCGTCAAGTCGTCTGGCGAGACGGTTCGTGACGACTCTTGAGAACAGCTTATACACGTGACTCAGGAGGGAGATTGGTCTGTAGTTTTTCAAGAGAGTTTTATCACCTTTCTTGTCTAGTCCAATCCAGCGTTTTGAAAACGTCTTCCAACGCGTTGGTGAACAGTTTCGGGGATATTACATCCCCCTGTCTCACCCCTCTGCGCAGTTGAATCGCCTTCGTCTTACAGTCCTGGATGTGGACAGTCATTGTAGCGGCGTTGTACAGACATCTCAGTACCTCGATATATCTCCAATCGATATGACATCTCTGCAATGAGTCGAGCACTGCCCAGGTTTCGATGGAGTCGAAGGCTTTCTCGTAGTCCACAAATGCCATACACAGCGGCTGATTGTACTCTTCGGTCTTTTGCACAATCTGCCGAACAGTATGGATGTGGTCCACGGTGCTGTAGCCTGATCGAAAGCCGGCTTGCTCTGGGGGCTGGAACTCGTCAAGTCGTCTGGCGAGACGGTTCGTGACGACTCTTGAGAACAGCTTATACACGTGACTCAGGAGGGAGATTGGTCTGTAGTTTTTCAAGAGAGTTTTATCACCTTTCTTGAAAAACAGTACCACCTCACTCCCGCTCCACGTTTCCGGGGTCTTGCCATGTTGGATGACGGAATTAAAGAGGCTTGCTAGCTCTTTCAGGACCGGAGTCCCGCCTGCCTTAAGCAACTCTGTTGTGATTCCGTCATCTCCCGGAGCTTTGTTGTTTTTAAGCTGTTCTAGAGCCGCCCCAATCTCTCCTTGGTCAACGACCGGGAGCTCCTCGGAGTAATGGCGCATAAGAGGGGCGCGCTGGTCATCAATACTGATTCCCACGGGTTTATCGGATCTTGAAGAGAACAACTGCCCATAAAACCTCTCTACTTCTCCGACAATCTCAGGCCTAGAGGTAACGATCCCACCATTTTCAGTTTTAAGTTTTGTCAGACGCGGCCTCCCAAACTTGCGAGCGAACACTTTTGATCCCCGATTTTGCTCAATCGCAGCCTTGATGGCACGGGTATTGGAGCGTCGGAGATCGCGTCGCGTCAGCATTTTTATTGTTCGGTTTAAGGCCTTATCTGACAAAAACGATGGTAGTTCTCGTCGTTTTCTCATGAGCTCGAGTGTCTCAGCAGAGAGTTTTGGTGCGTTGTCTCTTCTCTGTGGCGGAAAACACTTGCGGGATGTGTTTTGCAGTATTTTGACCAGCGTGTCGGTTCTCTCATCAATGCTGCTTATGGTTTCCAACGCGGTGAATTGATTTTGAAGTTCCATTTGGAACTTTACGGAGCCTTGAGCAGCTTGGAGCATGGTAGGTCGGAGAGTAGACCTCACCATTCTCGATCTTTCGGCTTTTAAGTTGTTATTTAGAGTGCCTCGAAGCGGTGATCACTTCCGGTATTAAACCTGTTGATCACTGAAACATCTCTAAATATGTGCCTTTTATTCGAAATGATAAAGTCTATCTCGTTCCTTGTCACGTTATGGGGCTTCGCCAGGTCCACCTCCTCTGAGGCTTCTTTTGAAAGAAAGAATTCATCAAAAAAAGCCCCTGCGCTTCGAGAAAGTTTACCAGCATTTGCCCCCTGTGATTTCTGCAGCCCAAGCCGTAAGGTCCGACTTTCGATTCACCGCTATCTTGTACTCCCACTTTAGCATTAAAGTCTCCCATAACAACATTGTAGTGGGCCTTCGAGGTGTCGTTGAGGGCCTTTGCGATGTCCTCGTACATCGCTTCGACCACATCATCAGAGTATGTCGAAGTTGGCGCATATACCTGTACGACCTTCAGGGAGTACCTGTCGGAAAATTTTAGGATAAGGTACGCTACCCGGTTCGACACACTACTGATTTCCACAATGCTGCTAATGAGATCCTTTTTGACTAAAAAACCGACACCACCCTGGGAGAGGTTATCACCTTCGCGGAAGTAGAGTAAGTTACCGGACTCTAGAGTTATCGTGTCCTCCCCCTGTCTTCGGACTTCAGATAACCCCAGTATATGCCAGTTTATATGACTTAACTCTACTTCTAATTCGGCGAGGTGATGGTCCAGCCTCATCGAGCGTCCATTATACGTTGCCATGTTCAGTCGTTTTATACGGTAGCCTGCCGTGAACCGGTGATTCTTAGCACCCCCTGCCCTGCCGATACCGCGACCGCTACCTTGGTCGGGCCTAGCGGGCTTGCCGGTAACTGGGGGCCTTTTTTTGGGCGCATCTGCCATTAAGGGAGGGGTTTGCCCATACTCGCCGCGCTGGGCAGGCGTGTTGGCGAGCGCAGTAGGGGGGGTAAGATGTTTATGGGAGGGGGGACGCTGCTGCCCATCCCCCCTTTTCCCCGTCCCTCAGTCGCCTCTTACGACACCCACGGGATGAGATTGAGGGAGTACTATTCTAAGCCGGTACTCCACGGCGTTTCTAGTTAATATTAAATAATTATATAACTAGGTTTATGAAATAACGTACATACACAATGGATATTACATCTTGGTTCCCAATGTTGGTGGCACATTGACAATATAAATGATGGTTAATATTTCTTAAAACGCCAATGACGCGGTGGAGAATTACCACCAAAATTACATTAGCCTTCCTATTCGAAATTAAAAAAGAGAAACAGAAATCCCAACAGTAAAAGGTTATAAGTCTTTATATTTGAAAATATGTACATTCAAAAACATTAAATTCTTAGTTATACCATGTTTGCCTATCTACCCTTCCGTGACGCCACGGTGACAGGACTGTGATAATCTTATCGTATGTTAAATTGTTACAATAATAACTTATTTAGAAGTTAGTTGACTTAAAATTTCAAATAAACTGAGATTTAAATTAAATATTCTTATTTAAAATCAAAATAGCACTATGTACGTGTTAATATTGTATTTAATACACCTTTTACAATTAGTTGAAATGTATATTTAGTATATTCCAATCGTAGGAGTAAATATAAACTAACTTTATATTTCCATATCCCGTGATAGTCGCTAATAGCTCGGCTTAACTACTTTCTCGAATAAAACGCAATTTTTTCGCAAATCCATAATGAATATCACAGATAACTCAAAATCTCGACCAATGATATCGCGCCAATTCAATGTCGGTTGTTAATTTGCCTTTGTCTATTCTTGTGGCTTTAATACACTAGTTATTTTATATTTAAATGAAATAACATATTTATATGCATACATATATAACGTAACTGTTTTTAAAATGATAATCACGCCCCAAGGAACAAATCTTTAGGTTTGTATTTTTTTTTTTGTTAATGGTAGCTCTTACAATGCCGATCTTACTTTTGCATTAAGCCGCGCTGATATGTAAGACTCCAATAAAAATTGATTATAAATTTAAAACAATAATGTTGTACGGTAAAATAATTTTTGTATTTATTTAAAAACAAAAACATGCTTAGCATTTTAAAAACACAAACGTCATGACGCCATTTTGAATTACAATTTTGGCGCCATTAATATAATCACTACCTCAAGAGGTAAACCAAAATTAGCTTTCATATTTTTGTATTTAAACTTTGTACATTAAATGATATATCCAGTTCCTGTTTATAAATTGCAATTTTAAGATAATGATACATATTTATATAACATTACGATATCTAACTATCAATGATCGGATTATTTAATGCCGATTTTACTTTAGACGATATGACATTGACTTTTTATGATTTGTATTAATTAATATTTTTATAGCTATCCGTGGCATCGATATTAATTAAACTACAATAATATTAAACATAATTTAATAAAAGCAATTAATGGTTGAATAAGATTTTTTTTAAACAAAGATAATTAGTATCATTTACGTTTTTGGTCTAAGAAAACGTGTCGCGTTAAAAGTTATTTTTTTAAATAAAAAAACATATTCAAACCTTTACTAACCTGATTATTATATTACACATAACAAATTAAAAAAAATTGCAGCATAAAATAATGTTAATTATATATAAATTAAAAAATAAACATCCAGGTATTTAGGTATAAGTTGTAATAACTCGGTCATATTTTTTTGAGAACTTCAGGCATTATAAGCACGAACTATTCCCGTCAATCATATTCTGATCAGTTATAAATATAAATGAAATTTCGTCTATTACCTAACTTATGCAATACTAAATTTGAATATGTACCAAAACAAAATTATATATTACTATTTTGGTAAATTTTTACAAAATTCAAGCGATTCATCACTGCTTGAAAATTATATTTTATTCTTATTAGGCGCCATTTTGAATACATAAGGAATGGCCTGTGTTTAAGACTGCGGCAACATGAATGGAAAAAATACCGCTAAGCTAAATAACAATAATTATTAAAAGAATAGCAGACCTAACATCAGAAATAGCATTTGAGTGATAACCATCCTCAAGAATATTAAAAAATGCTCTGTTATGTCATATTCTGTTATTTTGAAAAGACCCCATTTTCAAATTCGTATTGTGTTATTTAAATTTATTAAAATATTAAATATTTTGAAACATAATCATGACGCCATTTTAAATTTAAATTTTGGCGCGATTCATATTATTGTATTGTTGTATACATATCTTTTGTCGAAGTATTTAAATTTTGTACATTAAATCTAAATGATTTTTCTAGTTCCTGTAAGCTGAGATAACTTGCTATTTTAAGTTAAATATACGTATTTATGTAACACAAACGTAAGACATTTTTAAGTGACACCATTTTGAAATTCAGAAATATTTATGGGAACAAAATTAATTAAATAATTTGCTGTTTCGTTTTTCGTCTGTAAAAACAATTGTAAGTAAATATTTTAATTTATAATTTGTATGAACTAAAAATACCTAAAAAGTAATCCTACTAAAAAAATGTATATTTATAACTGTATTTTTTACATATACTCTATATTTATCATCAAATTTGTATTTTATATATATTCCACTAAGATTCATTTTAACTTTTATCTTTTTCTTAACGACTAAAATTTTCTTACATATCTTATTGTTTATACAAAAATAGTCCTTATTACATAAATTTTAAGTATGTATTTTATTAGATCTCTTTGCCTCAAAGTATCAATTAATCCGAATTAATTTAATTTGATAAAGTAATGGTAAGCGATGAAATGATGGTGTTAAATAATTAATTGTGTATTATCTGTGGCAGTTCGCTTAGAATATTAATTTGAAACGAGTGTTTCTTTAATTTTTTAATTTTGTCAGAGTAAACGGCCAGTTTTAATAAAAGTTAGCTTCGTGTCATCGATTTATGAAAATTTTAGGGTGTTATTAGACTAAATTAATCTTTTTATTTAATTATGCTTTGAATAAAACGTGTGATTGTGACTTAAAAAATAAAACAATGTTTTTTACCGACTTAGAAAAATGTTATATATTAGCAAAGATTAAAAACTTTTTTAAATCAGTCATTCAATATTAAAAAAAAAATTAAAACATTTTTTAGCACATCATTAGACTATAATAAAAATAATTAAAGTATGTTGGATTTTTTATTTAAAATCTTTATAATTTAAGCTACACTTTGTAAAAAATAAATTGGCAATTATTGTGTCAACCCGCGTTCATAGGAAAGTTTCACGACAATGCGCGCTTGCTGAGTTGGTGATAATTAATCAAGTAGACTTATAAGTACATTCGAATTATTTCACAAAGGTTTAAAGCTACTACTTGTGGATATATGCAGATTCTACCAAGAAGAACTGAACCGAAGAAAGAAACTCAATAGTAAATCTTGTAGCGTTAATCGAATTCCATACATTAGTATATAATCATAAATATCATTGTACCCATTTAGTCGATTATATGATTTAATTAATGATTAAACGAACTTACCATAATGTCTACCATAATGTTACATGTAGTAGACACTAGATGTCGCCAGTCTGCACTGTATTTGGATTTTTTATTGTTATAGTAGTAGTACAACTTGGTGCTGGTGCCGCTTTCTACTATCTTCATTATGTTCAGAGCATCTTCTTTGCAAATATTGATATTTGAGTATCAAGTAGATGGTTAATATTTGTCTCTGGTCAGACACTCTCTGTCCAATAAAAAATAATTTATTATAAGGGAAATGGTAAATGGGGTGGTTGAGATGCTAATCCATTCTCTTCAAAGTCCTCGTATAATTATGACTGCCTCGTTGGTCTAGTGGCTTGATGTAAGGCAGACCCCCTCCGGGTCAATTCCAAGGTCGGGCAAATAAAAAAAGCTATTGGGTTTGTCTGTCAGAAAATTCTGAGTAGCAGCCCGGAGTCTGGAAGTTGGAAATGTGTACACTCCCGTGCCTCGGAAAGCACTTAAAGCTGATGGTCCTGCGCCTGAACTCTTTCCGGCCGTATCGGATTGCCGTCCCATTGGATTATGAGAGTTAGGGAATAGGGAGTGAACCTGTGTTTGCGCACACACTTGTGCACTATAATATCTCCTGCGTATTTGGCTAATCAATCTTGAGTTTGGCCGCCGTAGCCGAAATCGGTCTGGAAGACATTATTATTATAATTCAATTATAGATTAAAAGAGTCAATTAGTTTCAGTTAGGATTACAGTGTTAATGTACCAGGAGATCATAAACAGTGTGTCGGTCTCACCGAACGATTAGTTTAAAAGAGTTAATTTTGACGAGACGTTTGGCGCGGTTGGTAGATACTTGCCTTTTCACGCCGAAGGTTGTGGGTTCGATTCCCACCCAGGACAGACATTTGTGTGCATGAACGCACACTTCAAAAGTTAACGTAATAATGAGCTCTTATCGCCAACATCTCGTCTTATATAGGCAGGTGTGGTGTTGCTGAATTAAAATATTAGTCTTCCTCCAACACTACATATACTACTTTTCTTATGTAAATACATATTTATACAGAAAATTACACCCAGACTCAGGACAAACAGACATGTTCATGCACACAAATGCAAACACTGTAATCCTAACTGAAACTAATTGACTCTTTTAATCTAATCGTTCGGTGAGACCGACTTACTGTTTATGATCTTTTAATCTAATCGTTCGGTGAGATCGACTCACTGTTTATGATCTCCTGGTATATTAACACTGTAATCCTAACTGGAACTAATTGATTCTTTTAATTTAATCGTTCGGTGAGACCGACTCACTGTTTATGATCTCCTGGTACATTAACACTGTAATCATAACTGGAACTAATTGACTCTTTTAATCTAATCGTTCGGTGAGACTGTCTCACTCTTTATGATCTCCTGGTACATTAACACTTTAATCCTAACTGAAACTAATTGACTCTTTTAATCTAATCGTTCGGTGAGACCGTCTCACTATAACGTATCTCCAGTTTTGCCAATTTTTTTTCGTTGCCAGTTTTTAGCCGTTATAAATGCACTTTCTGTTTCAGTACTACCAACATTATCACTCATGTCCATCAATTTTGTTTTTATCACGTCAGCGGAAATGGCGATACCTGAGTGCTCTATGGCCATTATCATTGGCGAAAATTTGTCGGGTAGTCCCGCCAATAACAATGAACCTACCCATTCTTCATTAATATCAAAGCCGGTTCCTTTCAATCTATGCGCCGTATCAATGAGCTGAGTTATGTACGCCGTCATTGAATCGCAATTTTCGAGCCGTATAGAGATGAGAGTTCGCAACAAACTGATTCTGCGTGTAAAACCCGAATCATCAAACAGCGATTTTAGCTTTGTCCAAACACCGTGCACTGTTTTTTCACACTTTATATGCACATACAGGGATGAATCGATGGTCATTACTAATTTCGCTTTTGCCTTTTTATCTTCGACGCTAGTTGCTGCTTCGCCATCTTTCTTGTTGATATCTACGCCTTCCAATATCATAAAATTCTCAACCGCGAACGCCCACTCGTCGTAGTTTTCGCGTCCCTTGAGTTTAGGAACATTTACGATGTAACTACCAGCCATTTCACTGAAGAAAACTAATACTTTTTACTGAAATTAGCGGGTCTGGGCCCATAACCTAATGAAACACTCGTTGAGTTTTTACAGACTAAACAGTTTTTATTTGAACGGAAGACACAATGACAGAACAAATAGGGTTGACATACCTAGAGACAGATGTTGCCAGTAGTAGTTAAATTATTATTTCGTTATATAAATCTATCTGCTATTAGTCGATAATTTGCCAGGTCAGACCGATCCCCTTTTTTGGGAACCGCTTGCACATTAGCTCTTCTCCAATCCTCCGGCACACATCCCGAAGAAAGGGAAAGTTGGAACAGGCGCGTTAACACAGGAGACAGCTCCGCCGCGCACTTCTTCAGCACAATGGCTGGTATTCCATCAGGACCGCTAGCTTTCCGTATATCAAGTGATTGCAGCTCCGCACGCACATCACGTTGCCTGATTTTGATGTCAGGCATCGTGTGGCCACATGAAGGTATTGTTAGTGGCTGCGCACTACAATCATCGATCACAGAGTTGTCGGCAAAGAGTTAAGCCAGGAGGTCGGCTTTCTCCTGCGCACTGTGAGCTAGCGATCCGTCCGGATTTCTGAGCGGTGGCAGCGAAGGTTGGCAGAAATTGTATTGCACAGACTTGGTCAGACGCCAGAAGCTACGGGAGCCCCTAGGATGCGAAATAAGGTCATGACCAATCTGTACAATGCGCTGTGCATCCGCTCTCGTGTATGCCTTCCTACAGGACTTGAAATTTTTATTGTAGTTTGCTTTCAGTGAGTCAATGTTAGATGCCCCGCTAATGCAGCCGTTGATTCACGTGCGATATGCCGCCTGCTTAGATGATACAGCGTCGGCATATTCACGAGTGAACCAACGGTTACGCGTACCCCTATTGATGAGATCTGAGGTAGGAATGTAGTATTCCATTCCTAACATGATCTCATCAGCAACAGCAGCGGCACTAGCTGTCGGGTCATTCCCACTGAAATGACGTTCCTTCCAAGGGACTGACGCATAGTAATTGCGCATACCGTCCCAATCTGACAGTACAGACATTTGTGTGCATGAACATGTCTGTTTGTCCTGAGTCTGGGTGTATTTTTCTGTATAAGTATGTATTTACAAAAGAAAAAAGTATATGTAGTATATCAGTTGTCAGGTTTCCAAAGCACGAGTTTTGTACAAGCTTAATTTGGGATCAGATGGCCGTGTGTGAAAAATGTCCCAGGATATTATTATTATTAGTTTCAAAGATTTAGAATTAGGATTACGTTGTTAATGTACCAGGATAACATAAACAGTGAGTCGGTCTCACCGAACGATTAGATTAAAAGAGTCAATTAGTTCCAGTTAGGATTACAGTGTTAATGTACCAGGAGATCATAAACAGTGAGTCGGTCTCACCGAACGCGGATGGCATTAATCAAAATAAGATCAATGTTATTTATTATTTATTCGATTTGGCCCTCAGAACATCCGACGCCGACGATTCCGGCGACGAGTGCTACGGGAGTCTACCCCCGGAGCCTCGTTTCGGGAACGTCGAGTACAAACTGCAGCTGGTCTCGCCGTGCGAGCGACGCTCCCAGCACCTGGTGACGCAAGTGAATAATAAATAATATTAAATATATAACATTATATATAACTTAGGTAGCTAACTGGGTAGGTATCACCCACTCATCAGATATTCTACCGCAAAACAGCAGTACTTGGTATTGTTGTGTTCCGGTTTGAAGGGTGAGTGAGACAGTATAATTACAGGCACAAGGGACATAACATCTCAGTTCCCAAGGTTGGTGGCGCATTTGCGATGTAAGCGATGGTTAACATTTCTTACAATGCCTATGTCTATGGGCGTTAGTGACCACTTACCATCAGGTGGCCCATATGCTCGTCCGCGTTCCTATTCTATAAAAAAAAATACCTTTGATATCACACAACGGTTATTAATTGATACAAAAGAAACACTTTATTAGAAAATATTTTCCTTGTTCGAAATATTTTATTAAATCACGACGGTTTTAAAAATATATTAATTTTGACTTTTAACGCTGATAAAACGCAACCACGAGCTACAGTGTGTGCTTTCATACAGACCCTGTGGTCTTGACAGCTCGACGTCACGAGGTAATTCATTTTATAACACGGATTAAAAAAAAACAATAGTGTTTTTATATGTCGCTTAAGCAATATATATGTATATTCAATTTGAGCGTATAATACAAACAATTTTATTGAGGTTGTGCTCGTGAAATATATCGATGCGATGCTCGTAGTTCCACTCAGGGCCGATAGGTGGCGCCGTTTCGAGTGACGTACAACGTTAAGCGGCATGTCAAAAGCATAATAATGCCCCGGATACACATGTGTGGAGCTGTTAGTTAGCGAATCGTTTAATTAAAATGAATTTTGATAGGCGATTGACATTCAGCGAGATAATTTTTTTTTTTATAGAATAGGAAGGCGGACGAGCATATGGGCCACCCGATGGGAAGTGGTCATCGACGTCCATAGGCATTGGCATTGTAAGAAATGTTAATCATCGCTCACATCATCAATGCGCCACCAACCTCGGGAACTAAGATGCTATGTCCCCCGTGCCTGTATTTACACTGGCTCACTCACCCTTCAAACCGGAACACAACAATACCGAGTACCGCTGGTCTGCGGTAGAATATCTGACGAGGCACCCCCTCGTACCCGGACGGGCTCGCACAAAGCTCTCCCACCAGTAAAAATATATCGTATTGTCACCCCGACACCTCAACACGTGCCCCCCCCCCCCCCGCAGCTGAAGTGGTGGCTGCGCACGGGCACGCCTGGAACTGGTACACCGAGGGGCCGCGAGGCCGCGATCGAGACGGAGATGGTTTGTCGATGTGTGCTTATAACGTTGCTATAGTACCCGCGTTCCCTGTTTTGGGAGATTTTCGGGACTTAATTAAAACTAAATAGGGTTATTAAATTTTACTTTTTAATGTTTATTATACATTTTTTTTAATTATAATATTTTTTGTTTTCCTCCTACACCCGAAAACCGTTGCATTGTTTGTTTTTGCTTCCGTTATCAATAGTACTTCGGCATCTTTATATGGTACTGGATTAGCGTTCTCCTCATAAAGAATGATTGCCACATATATTTCTATGTTACCCTCTTGACTCGGAATCTAATAATATTATAAATTCATGAAGAATGTTAAATCATGTTGTCGTTAGAAAACTATAAATAGGATAACGAATAAATTAAAATAACATATATACATATAACGAAGCACTTTAGTTTATTAATGGACTCCGTATTTATTTGTTTCATTGTCGACGAGTCGATATTTTTTATCGAATATCGGGACTTTTTTTAGCCGATGCTTTCAGCACTTACATGATAAATAATTATAGGTTATGAATAATAAAAACTGGAAAATCATATTATCTTTAGGATTTTAATGCGATATAAGGTTCCGTCATGCTATGGCATAAATAAACATCACTGAGAAACTATATTTTGAGACAAAATAGTCGTACTTACGCGTGAAAACACACGCCGGCAATTTTCTTCTTGCTGTCGCTTTAACATGAAATAATACGACACTGCACCATTGTATAACCATCGATATGATATAAGGATTGTTTCTCGGCCTTTACACTGGATTAGAATCGTTTTCTAACATAAATATAAGCGAAAATTGAACATAAAACACAATGAACGCACCAACTGTCAAGTTTGTTTCGCTACTTAAGTAGCGAAACAAACACCAACACTGGTTACACGATAAGGGTCAAAAGATTTGATAATTCTATCTCTATCTAAACCTGTCTACGCTACAGTACGTACTCGGTTCGCAGCTGGCCGACACGCAGCAGAGCGTCGAGCTGCGGGTCGCGGTGATGGGGGCGAACGAGGCGGGCAAGTCGACGCTCATAGGCGTTCTCACTCAAGGTACGTTCGTTATTATCTTGTTGAAGTCGTGAGTTCTAGTAACTAAATTAAATATTGAGTATTTAATTACAGGCACAAGGGACATAACATCTTAGTTCCCAAGGTTGGTGGCGCATTGGCGATGTAAGCGATGGTTAACATTTCTTGCAATGCCAATGTCTATGGGCGTTGGTGACCACTTACCATCAGGTGGCCCATATGCTATAAGAACAATCCCCCACCCACTTGCAAAGCCCGGGCAAACACCACTGCACTTTGATGTGCTTAATTAATGGGCACATTGTCAGGAGATCTGCTTTTATGGGATGAAGTATTGCTATGTATATCCATCAACCCGCATTGAAACTGCAATTTAGAGCTCCAAATCACAAGTGGAGGGGAGGGCTTAGCCCAGCAGAGGCGTTATTTTTTTATAATAAGTAAATAGAAAAGAAAAGTAAAAGTAAGTTGTACACTAGAAGTGAGCTTTGGAAGCATGTAAAGACATTGTTTGCGCCTGAACTCTCTCTAATTTTCATCCTGGGATTTTATGTAAATGTCTATGTCCCACGGCTGGGCTAATCCCTCCCTCTTCTCCCTTTGATGAGGAGCTTATTCCAATACGCTGTTCCAATTTAGTGGTGCTAATCTGGGTTTTAACACGCTATCATTGGTAACGGGTATTCACTGGTGGTAGGGCTTTGTGCAAGCTCGTCTGGGTAGTCGTCTAAATGTAATGGGGCAAGAATGACATTCTTAACACAAAACAACCATCAAAACAAATCATACAGAAAACCTAGCTGGCAAAGAAGATTAGAAAATAAAATAAGGAAGTTGCGAGTCAATATAGGCAGGTTAACACAATTTATTAGAGGAAATAGAAACCGAAAAGTAGTAGCTGCAGTAGAACTCATAAAGACATAATATCAATCACACGCACAATATGAAAATACAAACACGCATATAGAACACTTCTTAGATACCTTAAAACAAAAACTCAATGCAGCAGCTACTAGACTTAAGAGATATTTGACGTGTACTGCCCGTAAAATAGAAAACAAAACATTTGCTAACAATGAAAAAATCTTCTATAGAATTTATTATCTAACTGCAAAGATAATGAGCAAAATCTAGAAATACCTCCCCCTGAAATATTTCGACAATTCTGGGCTAAGACATGGGAAAACCCCATAGAACATAATGAACATGCAGACTGGGTTAACGAAATAACTACACATATTCCAGAGATGGAGTTCAACTTCATACCAATAGAAACATTTATAGATGTCATCAAACGAATGCACAATTGGAAATCCCCAGGCTCAGACAATATTCACAACTATTGGTACAAGAAATTTAGTAGCATACACTCATACATACATAAGTACTTAAATACATTCATTCAATCACCACATTTACTACCGAAATATATAACACATGGAATCACATACTTAGTACCTAAAGATAAACATGATACCACAAATCCAGATAAATACCGACCAATAACTTGCTTACAAACCATATATAAAATTTTATCAGCTTGCATAAGTGAAGAAATATACAAACATTTAACTAAACATAATATATTAGCCGAACAGCAAAAGGGGTGTAGAAAAAATAGCCAAGGTTGTAAGGAGCAGCTTACTTTTGATGCAATCATTTTAAGTAGTGCGGTAAAATCAAAATCAGATATCCATACTATGTTTATTGATTATCAAAAAGCCTTTGATTCAGTCCCGCATAGCTGGTTATTGTATGTCTTAAAATTGTATAAAATAAACCCAACCCTCATATCATTTCTTCAAAATTCTATGCAAAACTGGCAAACTGTATTAAAAATAAAACAATCGTCCATGAAATCTCTAACTACTGAACCAATTCGTATCCAACGAGGAGTTTTTCAAGGAGACGCTCTGAGCCCCCTCTGGTTTTGCTTGGCCTTAAATCCTCTTTCACTCTTGTTAAATAAAACCAATACAGGATTCACACTTTACGGTAATAACACCCAATATAACTTATCACACCTCATGTACATGGACGATATAAAACTTTACTCCACTGTCAAAAACACGCTGCTTGAGTTAGCAAGCATTACGGAACAGTTCTCCAAAGATATTCATATGAAATTCGGTGTCGACAAGTGCAAAATTCTGTCAATCTCGAAAGGAAAAACCCTTAATAATAGCTACACACTCGAAACTGGTGAACAAATTGAACCAATGGATGAACAAAGCACATATAAATACCTTGGTTTTAAACAATCTAGGCAAATACTACAAACTACGACAAAACAAGAACTGCTTACAAAATTCTCGCACCGATTAAATCTCGTATTAAAGACACACCTTAACTCTAAAAACACAATAAAAGCTATTAACACATTTGCCATACCCTTACTCTTTCGGAATAATACAATGGTCAAAAAGTGACATAAAAAAATTGCAGCGTTCTATAAACACTCACTTCACTAAATATAGGAAACATCATCCAAAATCTTGTATTCAAAGGCTCACACTACCACGCAAAGAAGGAGGAAGGGGATTAATAGACATACACAATTTACACAATAAGCAGATACTCTCACTCAGACCATACTTCCATGATAAATCTTCATAGAAATTTCTTCCCATCACATTAAACTCCTTTTAGGGGTCCTTTATTGTCCTTCCTTAAATATTAATTATTTTAACACCTTTGAAGACCTTCTTGAGAAACTTTCACCTTCTTATGAACATGTGATCATAATGGGTGATCTTAACACTTGTCTCGTGAAAAATGATCACAGAGCGACAAATCTAAAATCTATCGTGTCTTCTTTTAATTTTACTATTCTTCCTCTCTCAGAAACTCATTTTTCACCTAATTGTACTCCGTCTCTTCTTGATGTCATTATTGTCTCCAACCCTCACAGTGTGTCAGCTCATGGTCAGCTGACAGCTCCTTTCTCCTTCCATGATTTACTCTTCGTTAGCTATAAACTCTCCTTCTCAAAGCGCAAGACCAAAACAATTTTAAGACGCAATATGAAAAATATAAATATTGCAAATTTATGTTATGACGCCAATGGCATTGACTGGAATAATATTTATGCGTTTACGTATGTTGACGATAAGGTGGCCTATTTTAATGAATCATTAACAAAGTTGTATGACAAGCACGCTCCAATTAGGAAAATTAAGGTAAAACATCTACCTGCACCTTGGCTTACTCAAACTATTAAAAATATTATGGCAAAACGTGATAAAGCCAAGAGAGTCTCTAAAAGGAATCCTACTGACCTCAATATTGCGACGTACAAAAAATTGCGAAATCTCTGCAATAGGATGTGTAGAGATGCTAAACGCCGTTTCATCCACTCCTCCATCGATAAACTGACTACTTCACAAATGTGGAGATTTTTTAAATCTTTAGGCGTGGGTAATCCCTCAAAATCTTCTCAACATTCATTTGATATGAATTCTCTAAATAAACATTTTTCTCCTCCCCCTTTAACAATTTCAGCCTCTACGAAGGCTGAAACATTGTTAAAGATGGCGAACGCCATCACGCCTGATTGTATTCCTTTTAATTTTCATACAGTCACAGAGAGCGAAGTCAAGAGAAGCATCCTGTCTATCATTTCCAAGGCGGTTGGTAATGACAACATTAGTCGGGATATGTTAATACCTGTCCTTGACTCTTTAAACCCTGTTATTACTCACATTATAAACTTTTCCTTTGAATCCAATACCTTTCCAACAGTTTGGAAGTTAGCACACGTGATTCCTTTACCTAAAATATCAAATCCCTCTTCATTTTCACATTTTCGTCCCATCTCTATTTTGCCTATCCTATCAAAAATCCTTGAAGACGTTGTACATAAGCAACTGTCAGAATTCCTAACACATAATCATCTCCTTAGTCCTTTTCAATCCGGTTTCCGTTCCGGTCATAGTACTTCCACCGCACTGCTTAAAATCACTGAAGACATTCGCTTTGCTATGGACAAAAGTGAGTTTACTATTCTCATTTTGCTCGATTTTAGCAATGCCTTTAATTCAGTCGACTTTGATGTATTGCTTGGTATCCTTCGCTCACTTAACTTAGCTCAGCCTGTGATTGATTGGTTCCAATCTTATCTTCGTGGTCGTCGGCAGATGGTAAAGTCTGATGAGGCTTCCTTGGACTGGGCTGATCTCTCTGCTGGCGTTCCGCAAGGCGGCGTACTTTCTCCTCTTCTGTTTTCAATCTTCATTAATGAAATTACCAAAGTTATTTCTTCTCACTACCATCTCTATGCAGACGATTTACAACTTTATAGACACGTCACCTTATCAAATCTGTGTTCGACCATACATGATATCAATTATGATCTTGTAAAAATTAAGAACTGGGCTGCATCCTTTGGGCTTCTTGTTAATCCCTTGAAGTCGAAGGCATTGATAATAGGTACCAGACAGTTACGTAGCAAGATTAATTGGGACATTGTACCATCAATTGTCTATGACGGAACTCAAATTGCATATAGTGACCAAGCTAGTAATCTGGGGTTAGTCATAGATTGCAATTTATCATGGAGAGCTCAGGTTAACGAAGTCAGTAAACGTGTCCATTTCTCTCTGCATTCTCTAAAACGTTTGCAGAATTTCCTTCCTTTCAAAACAAAAATTTTACTTGCACAATCCCTTCTTCTTCCTTTCCTGGACTACGCTGATGTTTGCTATCTTGATGCGAATGAAGAGCTACTTGACAAACTAGATAGACTTCAAAATTTGTGCATTCGTTTCATTTACGGTCTGCGCAAATTTGATCACATTTCTCAATATCGACGTCAGTTAAAGTGGCTTCCTATCCGACTTCGCCGGAGCTTGCACAATTATCGCTTCTTTTTAATATATTAAACCATGGTAGCCCTGATTACCTACATGAGCGTTTTCTGTTTTGTCCTGCTCGTGAAAGACCAGTACGCGCATGTGTGGCGTCGAAAACTCTTGAGGTACCATTTTTTAATACTACTTCCTTTGGTAACTCGTTTTCCGTTGTTGCCGCTCGCCTATGGAACTCTCTTCCAGATAATATTTTCCATAATAATGTTACAATAAGATCGTTTAAAATCAGAGTTAAGCAACACTTTCTTTCCACTTAAGTTTAATTTATTTTATATGTATGTATATATATATTTTTGTATCTATGTAAGTTGAATGTATATATATATATATATATATATATATATATATACCATTATCTATATATATATATATATATATAGATAATGGTATATATTAATATATTTATTTGTATTTAGTGTGTAATATATTCATTTATCGTTAAGTCTACTTGAATTTCATAATATAAAACTAATTGATATTGTACCTACACCATAAATATGTATTGCAAATAATCTCCACTAGATTCAGGGTTTCTGGAAGAGATCTCTTGTTAGAGATAAGTCATCCCTTTGTACACATTTTTTATTTATATAATTTTCTGTATACTCTGTTGGTACATAAATAAAAATAAATAAATAAATCCGAATACTCACCTCTACATAGACACGCAACAGAAATAGACAAAAAGCTTACACCATTAAACCTACATGACAAAAACACTCAAGTAAACGAACATATCATAAGTACACAACAACAAATGTTGGCATGGACTGAAAAAACACTGCATGGGAGGCACCGAGCCTATTTGAACCAACCCCACGTCGACAAAGAGAAGTCGAACGAATGGCTCAAACGAGGTGAACTGTTCCCTGAGAGCGAAGGTTTTATGCTCGCCATTCAAGACCAAATAATAGCAACTCGTAACTATAGGAAGTACATAATGAAGGATAATAATCAACCTACTGACTTATGTAGACAATGTAACGCAGCCTCTGAAACTATTCAGCGCATAACGGGGGCTTGCAAATCTCTCGCACAGACCGATTATAAGCATCGACATGATCAAGTGGCTGCAATCATACACCAACATTTAGCATACAAATATAAACTTATAACAGAAATGAAACCATATTACAAATATAAACCGGAAAGTGTATTAGACACTAGAAACCACAAAATCTACTGGGATAGAACAATAATAACTGACAAAACTATCTGTTATAATAGACCAGATATTACCGTTCATGATAAAATCAATAGAATCGTTTATCTTATCGATATAGCCGTTCCTAATTCACATAACATACAAACCACAATATCTGAAAAGTTAAGTAAATATCAAGATCTCGCCATAGAAATTAAAACGCAATGGAAAGCACAAACAGTACACATAGTCCCAATAGTCCTATCATCCACAGGTATCGTGCCAAAATCCTTGACACAAAGTCTGAACACCTTACAAATGCCAGCGTATATCCTCCATATACTTCAAAAAGCCATAATCCTTAACACCTGCCGTATCACCCGAAAGTTTATATCATCATCCACTTTATCATCAACGTTTTTAATATAAGCAACACTCCTTAACGCTTGGCTGCAGCCCGCGTTTTCGGTTTAAACCCTTCGAAAGAAGAGATACTTTAAAAGTTAAATAGAAATAATAATAATAATAATATTGGACATTATTCAAACACGGTCATCTGATCTCAAATTAAGCAGAGCTTGTGTTATGGTAACCAGACAACTGATATACTACATATACTACTTTTCTTTTGTAAATACATACTTATATAGATAATTACACCCAGACTCAGGACAAACAGACATGTTCATGCACACAAATGTCTGTCCTGGGTGGGAATCGAACCCACGACCTTTGGCATGAAAGGCAAGTAACTACCAACCACGCCAACCGGCTCGTCAAAAAATCAATACGTCAATACTATCGAAAAATCATTGATTATCGATAGTCCAAAACTATCGATTTTATCGATAATGGACTATCGACATGCAACACTACCCGGTATTACTTATACCTAAAATGAAAGTCATATAATGTATTACATTCATATAATCAGGGTAATGTCGTCAACTACGGTTGTTCCGAGCTGATGACAGCGGAGCGCATCGGAGAGAGGAGCGCCAAGCTGGTGTCTTTCCTGGACCTGGCGGGCCACAGCAAGTACCAACGCACCACGCTCCACGGGCTCACGGGTAACTCCCCGCACTACGCCATGCTCGTTGTAAGTATGTTTATTTATTACTAGTTCCCATACGTGTGGGGGGGGGTTCAGATTTTAGGTATCCTAAGTCTTTTTCTATAGCCCTGATAACGTGTTTTCAAATTATTATTAGGTAAGGATTTTTTTGGAGTCCTGACATATCAAACCAAAAGTTAATTTTCATTTTATTGAATAAATATCTTATCTTAATAATACATTTTTACAAACAGCTCAAAATCAAAATAATTTATTCAGGTAATAATATATAAACCTAACACCGGCTCAAACTGTAGATCCTACTAAAAATAATCGGCAAAAAACTAAACTCTTTTGCTACAATTAAACTATGTAAGAGTTTAAACACAATTTTTTATCATATTTATAAACCCTTATCGAGCAATACGTCTTATTAATGAAAGTTTTTTAAGAGAGAGAGTTGGTTCCTCCTAACTGGCCTAGGCCAGTCTGGGTACGGGCCGCGGGGTTGCCCCCTAACCTGTCGTGTCTTTAATTTTTGGCCCGAGAGGCCAGGGTCACAGCGACCCAGTGGCTGTAAGTTTTTTAATTCAGCTACAAGATAATATTATAGATGGCACTGTAGTCATATTATCAACTTATATTATAAAGCTTTTTTTTTTTATTTCTAGATTTCGGCAACAGCCGGTATAACTCGCACCACAGAAGAACACATCGGTCTTCTGCTGGCTTTGGACATGCCGTTCTTCGCAGTCATCAACAAGTGTGAACTGGTTAGCAACATCAACGCTGTTGTAGCGAGGCTGGCTCAATTGTTGGAACCCGCTTATAAGGTCAGTGATTTTATTTTAAATAGCATCTATAAAGACTAGCTTATAAACTAGGTTATTATTTCTTACATCAATGCTTATGGGTGATGGTGACCACTTACCATCAGGTGGCCCAATTGCACACATATAACATAAAGAGAAGCCGGGGGGGGGGGGGAAAGTTTAACAGACAAACAGATATATTTACTTTCCCATTTATAATATTAGTATATATTGTAATTGGAAACATGCAGGTTTCCTCGCGATGTTCTTCAAGGAGCACGAGATGATAAATCAGGGATGCTGTATAATTTATAGATTTATTTAAATTTAAAGTAATGGTATATATTGGTATTATTACAGAAACCGCTGTTAATAACTGACGAGAATATGGAAAGGAACTGCGTTGCGCCGCAAAAGTCGATACTGGATACCATAGACAATCTAGACGAGGAAATCAAAAAGGATGAGGAGTGAGTAGCTTCACAAGCCTTTATTTAACCCGAAGTGTTTCTGGGTGAACTCTTATGTATGACCTTAAAACGAGTTCCATACTATTGGTAATGGTAATAGTATTGTCTATAGCTACGCCAACCACCTTTGCTAGATACTTGCCTTTCACGCCAAAGGTTGTGGGTTCGGTTCCCACTCAGGACAGACAATTGTGTGCATTAACATGTCTGTTTTTCCTGAGTCTGTGTGTAATTGTCTATACAATAGTATATCAGTTGTCTGGTTGCCATAGTACAAGCTCTGCTTAATTTCGGATCAGTATATAGTTGAACGCAAATCACAGTAGTGTCGGCCGGCAGGGTGGCCGTGTTCCCGGTGAGCTGCGTGCGCGGCGCCGGCCTCAACGCGCTGCACGCGTGCCTGCTGGCGCTGGCGCCGCGCCGCGACCTGCAACACCCCGAGGACGTGAGTGAACCATATGTTGCGCAGTTGACTAGTATCCTTTTTATTAAATTATAAATGTTATAATTTTTGTCACTTTACAGGAGGCGTGCGAGTTTCAAATAGACGAAATTTTCCACGTAGGGGACTCGACGGGGCCCGTCGTGGGGGGACTGCACTCTACGAGGGTGACGAAATTATCATAGGTTTCTAAACGTTCTGTTAGTTGTGAGATGAATAGAGCGACGTATATTTAACACCCCCCCCCCCCCCCGGACCTCTGGAGTCCGGCGAGTTCGTGGAAATATCCGTGCGCACGATATACCGTAACCGCGTCCCGTGCGGCAGCGTGCGCGCGGGACAGTCGGCGTCGCTGGGCCCTGGTTGCTTCCCGCCGGGACTGCGGCAGGGCATGGTGCTGCTAGCGCGGCCGGGGGGCTACGCCGCGGGACACGAGCGGACCACCTTCGGAGGCTGTCCGCCCGGGACTTGCAGAGGACGACAGGTGGGTCGCTAATTCAAACCTTATTGCTAAATAAAACCTTACATGTATTTAAGACAGAATATATATACGCGGCCAGTAGTGCTATTCTAGAATTTTAGATTCATCACTCTTCGGTGAAATGTTTACATGATGATGATGCGTGTGGTGAAATGTTACAATTATTACCGTTTTCTGCGGTGAGTGAGAGAATGTTCTTACAGAGTACTGGTTTACCGGTTGTAGCTTTATATTTAAAATTATATTATACAAACGATTTATATAACGATTATAAGGTCGAGATGGCCCAGTGGTAAGAACGCGTGAATCTTAACCGATGAACGTGGGTTCAAGCCCGGGCAAGCACCTCTGAATTTTCATGTGCTTAATTTCTGTTATAATTCATCTCGTGCTTTTCGGTAAAGGAAAACATCGTGAGGAAACCTGCATGTGTCTAATTTCATCGAAGTTCTGCCACATGTGTATTCCACCAACCCGCATTGGAGCAGCGTGGTGGAATAAGCTGCTCCAGTGCGGTTTGGTAGAATACACATGTGGCAGAATTTCAGTGAAATTAGACACATGCAGGTTTCCTCACGATGTTTTCCTTCATCGTAAAGTACGAGATGAATTATAATCACAAATTAAGTACATGAAAATTCAGTGGTGCCTGGATCATCTCGGCTGTTTTTTATATGCTAGCAATATTAGCACAGACTGTGCAATATAATATAAACCTTCTCCTCAAAAAGAGGAGAGGAGGCCTTTAGCCCAGCAGTGGGACATTCACAGGCTGTTATGGTGCAATATAATATGTAATGCGGTCATGAATTAAATTTGATTGAATGTAACAGGCATCCGTGCATGTCCTGAGACACTCCACGGCCATCTACCCAGGGTTCCAGTGCTCTGTGCATGTCGGGAACGTGCGTCAGACGGCCATTATCGAGGTAACGAATACATACATCAAACTCACTTTGCGGAGTGGAATTAAATAGTTTAATATTGGTATAGTTGGTGGTGTTGCGTAAAATACTTAAGTATGATAATGATATTTATTTTTTATGTTATATTCCTGTTTAGCGGTAGAATATCTGATGAGTGGGTGGTACCTACCCAGGCGGGTTTGCACAATGCCCTTACCACCAGTTACCACACACTCATAATATATTCTGCCGCCAAACAGCAATAGCGTTGTTGTTGGTGAGTAAAACAGTGTAACTGCAGGCACGAGGGACATAACATCTTAGTTCCCAAGGTTGGTGACGCATTGCTGATGTAAGCGATGGTTAATATTTATTGCGGTGTCAATGTCTCTGGGCGGTGGTGACCACTTATCATCGGGTTGCTCATCTCATCGCTGACCACGGGTATATTTTTCGCTTTAGGGTATAATGTCTCCGAACAACGTGCTGAGGGCGGGCGAGGGGGCCTCCGTGCTGTTCAGGTTCACCCGCTGTCCGGAGTACCTCGTGCGGGGCCGCCGGCTGCTGTTCACGGCGGGGCTGGGGACCAGGTACCGCTCAACGAACCCAACGATAACTTCTAATTACAGTTGAATTGTGGAGCCAATAAAGTATATCGTTAGCTCAGTGTTGGTATCCGAGATCGCTAGCTCCACTGACTTTCACACATTTAATTTATAAGTGTTAGGTGAAGGAAATCCATGCATCGAAGCAGGTTGTGGAATAAGCTCAAACCTTCTCCTGAGAAGGAGAGGTTTTAGCCCAGCTGTGGGACATTTATATACTGTAACTGTTTTGAATCATGTTGGAATAAGTTTTGTTCTTAAGAAGAGATATCTTCGACCAACAGACACTTTTGTACTTTACTAGCAAAACCCGGAAGGTGGCTGTTAATGTGGTACAGCGCCATCTAGCGGCGTTACAACGAAGTGGATATTATAAAATCATCCATGAGACATACATCTAAATTTCATTCTATAATGGTGATTCAAACGGTCCGAACTCTATTAATCACAAACAGATACACAAACAGCCATTTTTATATATTAACGAAATTGTTTTGTTACAGAGCCATCGGCCGGGTCACGCAAACCTTCCCGTACATACCATGAATTCTATAGAACACAGCTCCAATGTAAAATTCGAGATCTCTCTAGAATATTCTAGATAAATTAAATATATTAATTGTATCTGTAACCAGTTTTCTTGTCGTGTTCACTTCATGTTTGCGTGGGAGGCGTTTCGCCTTGCGGATTAAATTACAAAAAAACGACAAACGATGACGGTATTTTTATGTTACATAAAAACAGTCTCCTGACGGATGAATTGAAACAAATACAAAATACATTTATAATATGATGTTAAAAAAAAGCAAATCAAGTACTGCAAGTAGCATTAGTAAACTTGAAATATACTCAATTAAATGAAGCTGAAGAGTTAATCCCCGGAGAGAATTTCTTTAAAAAAATGTTCCTCCTAAAAAATGTCTAACCTGAAAATATCCTATTTGATTTCATCTGACATAGCCCTATTTAGGGGGAAAACCCCCAAGTTGGCAACACTGTACAAAAAAATGTGGACCATCCATATAAACTTTCATATATTTAACACTAGGGGACAAATTTTTAATAAACCATCGTATGTGATCGAGCAAATTTTCACTCATAACCCATTTTTATTCAGTCAGTTAATTAATCAGTGTCAGAGTTTTTATTACGTATATAACATACATGCAAAACGTCTATGCTTATGAATAAATAATATTGCAATATATAAAGGCTTATATATATATATATATGTAAATATAATATGGAACTAATGGCTTCTTATGTATGTACACACATACATCCAATTTCTAGTTAATATTAAATAATTATATAACTAGGTTTATGAAATAACGTACATACACAATGGATATTACATCTTGGTTCCCAATGTTGGTGGCACATTGACAATATAAATGATGGTTAATATTTCTTAAAACGCCAATGACGCGGTGGAGAATTACCACCAAAATTACATTTGCCTTCCTATCCGAAATTAAAAAAGAGAAACATAAATCGCAACAGTAAAAGGTTATAAGTTTTTATGTTTGAAAATATGTACATTCAAAAACATTAAATTCTGAGTTATACCATGTTTGCCTGTCTACCCTTCCGTGACGCCACGGTGACAGGACTATGATAATCTTATCGTATGTTAAATTGTTACAATAATAACTTATTTAGAAGTTAGTTGACTTAAAATTTCAAATAAACTGAGATTTAAATTAAATATTCTTATTTAAAATCAAAATAGCACTGTGTACGTGTTAATATTGTATTTAATACACCTTTTACAATAAGTTGAAATGTATATTTAGTATATTCCAATCGTAGGAGTAAATATATAATATAAACTAGCTACTAGGAGTAAATATAAACTAGCTTTATATTTCCATATCCCGTGATAGTCGCTAACAGCTCAGCTTAACTACTTTCTCGAATAAAACGCAATTTTTTCGCAAATCCATAATGAATATCACAGATAACTCAAAATCTCGACCAATGATATCGCGCCAATTCAATGTCGGTTGTTAATTTTCCTTTGTCTACTCTTGTGGCTTTAATACACTAGTTATTTTCTATTTAAATGAAATAACATATTTATGTGCATACATATATAACGTAACTGTTTTTAAAATGATAATCACGCCCCAAGGAACAAATCTTTAGGTTTGTATTTTTTTTTTTTTTTGTTAATGGTAGCTCTTACAATGCCGATGTTACTTTTGCATTAAGCCGCGCTGATATGTAAGACTCCAATAAAAATTGATTATAAATTTAAAACAATAATGTTGTACGGTAAAATAATTTTTATATTTATTTAAAAAAAAAACATGCTTAGCATTTTAAAAACACAAACGTCATGACGCCATTTTGAATTACAATTTTGGCGCCATTAATATAATCACTACCTCAAGAGGTAAACCAAAATTAGCTTTCATATTGTTAGTATTTAAACTTTGTACATTAAATGATATATCCAGTTCCTGTTTATAAATTGCAATTTTAAGTTAATGATACATATTTATATAACATTAAGATATCTAACTATCAATGATCGGATTATTTAATGCCGATTTTACTTTAGACGATATGACATTGACTTTTTATGATTTGTATTAATTAATATTTTTATAGCTATCTGTGGCATCGATATTAATTAAACTACAATAATATTAAACATAATTTAATAAAAGCAATTAATGGTTGAATAAGATTTTTTTTAAACAAAGATAATTAGTATCATTAACGTTTTTGGTCTAAGAAAACGTGTCACGTTAAAAGTTATTTTTTTAAATAAAAAAACATATTCAAACCTTTACTAACCTGATTATTATTATACACATAACAAATTAAAAAAAATGCAGCATAAAATAATGTTAATTATATATAAATTAAAAAATAAACATCCAGGTATTTAGGTATAAGTTGTAATAACTCGGTCATATTTTTTTAAGAACTTCAGGCATTATAAGCACGAACTATTCCCGTCAATCATATTCTGATCAGTTATAAATATAAATGAAATTTCGTCTATTACCTAACTTATGCAATACTAAATTTGAATATGTACCAAAACAAAATTATATATTACTATTTGGGTAAATTTTTACAAAATTCAAGCGATTCATCACTGCTTGAAAATTATATTTTATTCTTATTAGGCGCCATTTTGAATACATAAGGAATGGCCTGTGTTTAAGACTCTGCGGCAACATGAATGGAAAAAAATACCGCTAAGCTAAATAACAATAATTATTAAAAGAATAGCAGACCTAACATCAGAAATAGCATTTGAGTGATAACCATCCTCAAGAATATTAAAAAATGCTCTGTTATGTCATATTCTGTTATTTTGAAAAGACCCCATTTTCAAATTCGTATTGTGTTATTTAAATTTATTAAAATATTAAATATTTTTAAACGTAATCATGACGCCATTTTAAATTTAAATTTTGGCGCGATTCATATTATTGTATTGTTGTATACATATCTTTTGTCGAAGTATTTAAATTTTGTACATTAAATCTAAATGATTTTTCTAGTTCCTGTAAGCTGATATAACTTGCTATTTTAAGTTAAATATACGTATTTATGTAACACAAACGTAAGACATTTTTAAGTGACACCATTTTGAAATTCAGAAATATTTATGGGAACAAAATTAATTAAATAATTTGCTGTTTCGTTTTTCATCTGTAAAAACAATTGTAAGTAAATATTTTAATTTATAATTTGTATGAACTAAAAATACCTAAAAAGTAATCCTACTAAAAAAATGTATATTTATAAGTGTATTTTTTACATTTACTCTATATTTATCATCAAATTTGTATTTTATATGACGGCGGAGGGCCATCACCACAGTTATACGGTCTACTTGAGTTGCCTCAAGAGATACCGACTTCTACCGGGCTACGACTACGTAATAACTACAGGTACGGTCGAACGCAATACGGCCGCTAGCACCCTTTACTCGTCTACACACATTAAGCTTACTCGTCAATACCGTTACAGCTGTCATCAACATCAACATCGACTGGTAAATGACCTGCTGGCATCTTTCTTAACCTATCGTGTGCATATTTGTACGTACGCTTTGAATTTAAAGCCTTTAACATGTAACGATCACCATCCAAAACCTCAATCACCTTAAACGGACCTTTATAATTCCGATCTGACTTTGTTTGGTTCCGTTCTTCGTTTTCTAACAATACAAAGTCACCTACTGCAAAATTCTTAATTTTAGCCTTTGTTTTATCAAATCGAGCCTTATCATATTCCGCACCTTTTGTTATATTCTCAGCCGCGCGATCGCGAATTTCGTTCAAATCAACATCGGTCTCTATTTCGCTACACATCAATGACAACGGTCTTGCAACTTTTCCGATTAAAAGTTCAAGTGGAGAAGCTTTTGTAACTCTATTCATCGTACAATTTATTGTTAGTTGAACCTCGCCTATAGTATCCTGCCACGATTTATCACCGCTTGTTTCTACCGCAGTTCTTGTTCACTCAGTTCTTGTTGTAATTTCTCTCTCGATGTAATGTTCGTAGTAAATGCCATGCGCTGAAGTCGCGGCTCGAACTGTGACAAGTGAGCGAGTACTGTTGCTACGGCGATTTCTTCTTTGTTTACGTCTTTCCATCGGTTGGTCAGCGACGAAATTAATCGACTTGCAAATGCGGGTAGTGTTTTTTTTTCACTTGGTTTCTCAGCACTCATCTTAATGAGGGTATTCGCCAATATTTCGGTCGAAATAAATCGTGTTGCGAAGATAGCTTTGAATTCAACCCACGTGATACCCTCATAGGCTATTTGAGATAACCAAGTTGATGCTTCACATTTTAGCGCCTTGCTGACCGCTAAAACAAGTCGACCGCCGCTTGGAGGATTTTCGGCGAAACACAAGTCAGCCGTCGCGCACCAGGATCTTGCATCAGCATCCTTTTTCTCAGGATCGAATGCTGGTAGTTCTTCATGGTGGGCCGGCTTAGATGCTTGCAGGGCCTCAATCAATGCTCGCATGTTCTGGTTTTGTTGCTCGAACATTGCACGCCAGATGTTCGTCTCATTGTTTTGATCCAACGCTGATCCCACTTCTGATGACGGCGGAGGGCCATCACCACAGTTATAGTTCATGGTTTTCTTATGTGTCTATCGGTGGGTGACGAAGGATCAAGAAAACACACTTGTACAATCAACCACAGTATAATGACTCAGTAACACAGTTTAAGTAGGTGACCGGAATGCGCGATGATTCTGTGACCGCACGCGCCGAACGCTCGGAGAGTAGTCCTGTCCGACGTTCCCCTCTGGCGCATGCTTACACAAACTCCATCGAGTGCCGCTACGTGGCACTGGCGTTCCGGAAACGATTCCATAACGTAGTCTCGAACGTATACCACTAGATGACGTTGACCGAAATAATTCACCCGGTTGCGACATATATATATTCCACTAAGATTCATTTTAACTTTTATCTTCTTCTTAACGACTTTAAATTTTTTTTACATATCTTATTGTTTATACAATAATAGTCCTTATTACATAAATTTTAAGTACGTATTTTATTAGATCTCTTTGCCTCAAAGTATCAATTAATCCGAATTAATTTAATTTGATAAAGTAATGGTAAGCGATGAAATGATGGTGTTAAATAATTAATTGTGTATTATCTGTGGCAGTTCGCTTAGAATATTAATTTGAAACGTGTGTTTCTTTAATTATTTAATTTTGTCAGAGTAAACGGCCAGTTTTAATAAAAGTTAGCTTCGTGTCATCGATTTATGAAAATTTTAGGGTGTTATTAGACTAAATTAATCTTTTTATTTAATTATGCTTTGAATAAAACGTGTGATTGTGACTTAAAAAATAAAACAATGTTTTTTACTGACTTAGAAAAATGTTATATATTAGCAAAGATTAAAAAAAAATTAAATCAGTCATTCAATATTAAAAAAAAAATTAAAACATTTTTTAGCACATCATTAGACTATAATAAAAATAATTAAAGTATGTTGGTTTTTTTATTTAAAATCTTTATAATTTAAGCTACACTTTGTAAAAAATAAATTGGCAATTATTGTGTCAACCCGCGTTCATAAGAAAGTTTCACGACAATGCGCGCTTGCTGAGTTGGTGATAATTAATCAAGTAGACTTATAAGTACATTCGAATTATTTCACAAAGGTTTAAAGCTACTAGTTGTGGATATATGCAGATTCTACCAAGAAGAACTGAACCGAAGAAAGAAACTCAATAGTAAATCTTGTAGCGTTAATCGAATTCCATCATTAGTGGTTTTCCATGACTCATTTAGTCATTTTTTCTGTTTATTTCCATAATTTATGTTTGTTTATCCTTATCCAGATCCTAGGTCATCTTTTATTTAAATTTTATTATGAATTAACAAGCACACTAGGTTCACATAAACAATATTAATATCAAAATACTTTATTCAACATTGAAGAATTACACTTGCTTATTGATAGTCAAACTAGAAACTTCCACCGGTTAAAAGTAACACCCAGCCCTGTGTCGAACCAGTGAAAGAAACTCAGATTATTAGTCTATAAAGTAAATAGTAGTCTTTTTGTAATAAGCAACAAATATATTTTTATCAAGGCAGAATGTTTTGTACACAACTAGCATAGATACTGGTAAAAAAAAATCAAATTTAGAAATAAATTCGAATGAAGTCTCTGGATCATTTCTTCTTCTTCTTCGAGTGCCACTCCGACTAGCGAAGGTTGGCAGTCAGCTTTAAATACTCCTTCTTGTTCTTCGCGAGGCGAAAGAGTTCGACAGCACTCGCGATTCCCGTCCATTCACGGATGTTGCACAGCCAAGACTTTTTTCTGCGCCCAACAGCTCTCCTTCCGGCAACTTTTCCCATCATAATCAGTTGCAAAAGTTCATATCTTTCATGCCTAAGCACGTGTCCGAGATATGCAACTTTTCTCTTCTTGACAGTCTCCAAAAGTTGCCATTTTTGGTTGACGCGTCGCAGAACTTCCACGTTCGAGACCTTTTGAGTCCAACTAATGACCAACATACGTCTATAAGCCCACATCTCGAAAGCTTCTATACGTTTTTTGAGATCTTCTTTAATTGTCCTCGCCTCGCATCCGTAAAGAAGTATAGGCCAGATGTAACAATGTAGGAGTCGTATGCGCACAGGGATCTTAAGTCTGCGATTGCAGAGTACTTTTTTCAACGTGCAGAAGGCACTTCGAGCTATTTCGATGCGAGTCTTTACCTCCTGTTCACAGCTCCAGGTGTCATTAAGCCATGTCCCCAGATATTTGTACTTGCGCACCCTCTCAATTTTTTGGCCTGCTACAATGATAGCAATGTCATCGAAGCTATGTTTAGATAACATCATGATCTTCGTTTTTGATAGGATCATCCTCAGACCAGCGTTTTCACTGCACTCATTAACACGGCTCATAATTAATTGCAGCTCTTCAGGAGATGATGCTATTAGGACTGTATCGTCAGCGTATCTGATGTTGTTAATATACCGGCCATTTATTTTGACTCCACATTCTTGGCCTTCAATTGCTTCTGCTATTATTTGTTCCGAGTACAAATTAAATAGCGTGGGTGATAATATACAGCCCTGTCGGACTCCTCTCTTTATTTCTACCTCATCAGTCTCCTCATTGTCAACTCGTACAGTAGCCTTCTGGTTCCAATACAGATTCTGGATAATACGTACATCTTTGTCATCTAAGCCGATATCATGTAATATTGCAATTAGACGGTCATGCAGTACTCTGTCAAAGGCTTTTTCGTAATCGATGAAACAAACGAAAACGTCTTGTTGCATGTCTCTGCATTTTTGTACTCTCTCGTGCCCACTCCTATTCGAAAACCAAACTGACTATCTGCGAGATGTTCGTCGCATTTAGCTCTTATTCGCTCGTGGATGATATTCAGAAATAATTTCAATACTTGGCTCATAAGGCTAATCGTTCGAAACTCTTCGCACCTTCTTGCGTTGGTCTTCTTAGGAAGCGTAATAAAAGTTGAGGTTAGCCAGTCTTTGGGTAAGTGGCCAGAGTCGTATACCAAGTTAAAGAATTTAACCAGGAAGTTAATATTTTCGTCTTCAATAAGTTTGAGTACCTCTATGGGAACATTATCCGGTCCAGTTGATTTTCCCGTTTTAGCTTTTTTAAGAGCGTTTGTGACTACATTTTTCAGGATAGGATATCCCTCATTTGGATCACAATTTACCGCTATGCTTCGGAAATCGTCGGTATATTGATGAAATGTATTGTTCCCATAGGTGTTTTTTTCCTGATATATCTAATATGGGAATATTATTTTCATCCGTAAGTTGGTGAGTCGTCTTTTTGTGTCCTACCAAAGATTTTATTTCCTTATGCAGGTTAAATGCATCATGTTTAGCATAAAGGTCCTCCACAAAATCACACTTGCACTGATACCAAGCATCTCTAGCATAACGAACTTCACGCCGAATTTTCTTATCAATCTCAGTATACTTGCTATTGTCGAAATTCTTGTAGATTCTCCTTTCTTCGATAAGATCATATATTTTTTCTGTCATCCCACTCTGCTTAGGAATCCAATCTCTTTTCAAGTGTGTCTTATTGATGTTTAATATTTTGTTCTTCATTGAACACCACTCTTCCTCCACCGTACGCATTATCCCAGGTTTCTCATCTGCTGCCCACTCGTTTATTTCTTTCGCCACTTTATCTTGGATGTTAAGTTCTTTAAGTTTCCTCACGTCTATTGCGTGGTACTGTGTTCTCTTCTTTAGTTGTTTGAGTCTACATGATATTAACATGGTTCGGTTTGATTTTCGTACTAAGTTAACAGGTGCATTAATGTATTTTGTGTTTATGATTACTCCCACTCCATACTTGTTGGAGCTATCCTCGGAACCAGAGTAATACATGGTGTAATTATTATCTATTTGGTGTTTACCTTTGCCTATCCATCTAATCTCACTTAGTCCCATGATGTTAATCTTCATTCGTTGCATTTCTTTGCAGACATTGTAGACTTTTTCAGGACTCTTCAAGCTTCTGACGTTCCACGTTCCTGACTTCATTTGTTGTTTTTTCCACCTGGAGATTCTTAGCACCCCTGTCCCATCTAAGGGACGCCAGGAACTCGGGGCCATTTCTTTCTTAGACTTTTCCATAAAGCTGACGATAACTAGGGAATAATAGTGCAGTGGTTTCCCCTTGCCTTCTGCACCAGACATTTTAGAGGTTACTTGTACCTCAAGGTCGCTGTTTCCCTTTTTCCAATCATGGTGCGTATGGTTATACCGCCATTGATCGGTCGCCAGAGCCTCGTCTGTAATCTAGCAGGGAGCACCACGTGCAGGTGAGGTTGGCAATTGGGTCGGTTTAGATGGTAGTTCCGTTCCCCCCTTACCCCCCTTTCTTATAAAATAATATAACATTTATAAACATATTTTATAGTAAACATACAAAAAGATTTTTTTTAATTTAACTTTTTCTAATCTGTTATGACTAATAAAAACATTAAAATGCCTTATCGGTTATCTGTTGTGATTATTTTGATAATGAAATTTGTCATTCATGTTATGTTATTGTATTAAAAAGGAATGTTACTTATCTGTTCCCAAGTCACTTTCTGTGTGTTTTTTTTTAAATATATATATCGAGCAGGCATAGTGAAATACATATAACACTACCTTAAACAATAATGACTGTTTCAAACCTAAACAAGCACCAGTGAATTTTCATGTGATTAGTTTGCGTTTAAAAATATCGTGAGACAGCCTGCATTTATAATTATCAAATTTCACTGAAATTCTGCTAAACAATCCACTGTGTATTATCCAAAAAGGTAGAACAGACCTTAACCGGCCAGCTTACTCGTACTTCCTAAAAATAACATAAAATAATTTTGAATTACATTGCTTGTTCGACTCTGTTAGATATAATGACATTTTCGGAACATCCAGAATAAATACAGAAATTGGCAATATACCACTTTAATAAAAAAAAAATAACCAATGCCAGAAATGAAAATATGGTGTGTTGCCAAAACAATTTATAAAGCTTTTATTTTACAATAATACTATAATTATGAAATCGATTTTTAATATTTATTTGTTAAAATAAAACTTCAAAATATACAAGCGCTGTCCCGCAGTTTTATTCGCATTCTATCCAATTGAAGTTAAACAAAATGACGCCCTGAATTCGAGCCTTTTATGAGACTAATTTGTTTATAAAAAAAGGAATGTGAATAAAACCTCGGGCGGAACTAATTTGAAGCCTAGCAGTAGTATTTATATTATATGACGAGCCGTTTGGCGTGGTTGTAGGTACCTGCCTTTCACGCCGAAGGTTGTGGGTTCGATTCCCACCCAGGACAGACATTTGTGTGCATGAACATGTCTGTTTGTCCTGAGTCTGGGTGTAATTATCTATATAAGTATGTATTTACAAAAGAAAAGTAGTATATGTAGTATATCAGTTGTCTGGTTTCCATGGCACAAGCTCTGCTTAATTTGGGATCAGATGGCCGTGTGTGAATAAAGTCCCAGGATATTATTATTATTATTATACATAGAGCTATACAATAAATATTAGTTGGCGGTTCTGTGGTCGCGTTATCGTATGTCTATTGTATGAGCAAATAAATATTCGCTTTCAAATTGAGTTCCAATTTTAAATTAAGGCTTAGTTTGTTTTAATTTTTGTTATTTTCAACGTTAGGTAGTAATTATTAATATAAAACAATATACTTATATTTAATTTCGTGTCGTATCGTCTCGGTAGAATCCACACGTGAGTCCGATGAAATTATGCCACTTCACTGTATCAGATTATATAGACTTTAGATAAAACAGTTCAGTGCCTTCTTCTCCTTTGTTAAAGGATTCTTTTTTTTGAGCTTTAGTGTTATTCATAAAAAAAAATTAAAGAGTAGAAAAAATTACGGTCGAAATATGCAAATTCATATATGTCTACAGAACTTGTATCTATGTAAGTATGTGTATAGATGTAGTAAGGGCTAGCTAATGTCGATAATATTAGTATATATGTTATTTTAAAGTTGCCGTCATGATTTTTCTTTAATACAATGATTATAAGAAAAAACTATGACAGATTTTTTTTTTTGACGTCAAAGAAAATGACACCCTGAATTCGAGCATTTTACAAGATACAAAAAAAGACAAGTATCTACTGCTGCTTTAAGCTTTAAGGTCTTATATCCCTCTATGAAGGTTAGGAGCTGTCTCAGGTTACTGCATTACCCTCGTGGTTAGAAGCGCGTTATTATATAGATTACTAACTCCGTAATATTTTAAGGGCTTAAATAAAATGTTTTTACGGAAGGACAAACAAAAAAAAATTACTTATTTTTGAGTCAGAAATCTTCGCAGTTTTACACAGAACACCTCACCAAAACTCATACACAATCGAATGATTAGTTCAAGAACGTTTACATAACGACAAACATACTTACAAACATTCCTTTTCATTTATTAATATGCTTAATGTTATTATGTATATTAGTAGTTTTATTCAAAGTATAGAGCCGAGATGGCCCAGTGGTAACAACGCGTGAATCTTAACCGATGATCGTGGGTTCAAACCCGGCCAAGCACCACTGAATTTTCATGTGCTTAATTTGTGATTATAATTCATCTCTTGCTTTACGGTGAAGGAAAACATCGTGAGGAAATCTGCATGTGTCTGATTACACTGAAATTCTGCCACATGTGTATTCCACCAACCGGCTTCGGAGCAGCTTTGTGGAATAAGCTGCAAACCTTCTCCTCAAAAAGAGGAGAGGAGGACTTTAGCCCAGCAGTGGGACATTCACAGGCTGTTACGGATTCAAAGCATGCTAATTTTATTTTTATCGTGTCAGTGAACTCTATTTAAATTTATTTATAATAAGAAAATTCACGATTGTCACGTTAAGAGTCTAAATTTAAAGAGGGTGACACTGCGAAGTACATCTATTTATATAATAATAGTTTTCGCCCGCAGCTTGACCCATGTTTGAGGGACTGAGACAGATGTATGTCCTTTGTCCTTTTCTGTTACAATGTCAACATTTTTTCGGTCATGATAATCGGTCGAGAAGTTAAAACGTAAAAGCGTAACAAAGAAACAAACACACTTTCACATTCGTAATATTAGTAAGGATTCTTTTGACCCTGTTGGTCTAGAAGCGATATATAAGGCCGCTGATCTCGAGGTCCTCAGTTCAATCCCCGGGTGGGGCTGATAGAAAGTTATTGGGTTATTCTTTTGAAAATTCTCAATAGCAGCTCGGAGTTTGGATGTAAGATGTGTGTTCATACCCGTGCCTCAGAAAGCACGTAAAACCGTTGGTCAAGCGCTTGGACTCCCTTCGGTTGTTGTTGTATTGTTGAAACGTAAGCAATGAAGTTCTGAACAAAAATATCATCTATGCTTAATATTATAAATGCGAAAGTAACTGTATGTCTGTTACGCTTTCACGGCTTAACCACCCCCCTACGCGTATAATATAAATATAAAACGCGTGCGAAGTTAACTAGTACCTGCGAGTGTTAACTAGTATTCTAAAAGCAAAACAAAAATAAGCTTAATAACTAAATCTAAAAGTATAAGTAAGACATTCTAAAATAATTGTCTAACCATAAATCAATAAAATAACAAATAAAAAGCAAAAATCCACGCGAGTCTTGGTTCCAAAATGTCTTATAAAATTCTAATCGCGCGCGGATTATACATATTTCTTCCATTTGTTTAATATTTAAATTTCATTATTGACGGACCGGTTGGCGTGGTTGGTAGACACTTACCTTTCACGCCGAAGGTTGTTGGTTCGATTCCCACCAGGACAGATATTCGTGTGCATCAACATGTCTGTTTGTCCCTAGTCTGGGTGTAATTATCTATATAAGTATGTATTTACAAAAGAAAAGTAGTATATGTAGTATATCAGTTGTCTGATTTCCGTAGTACGAGCTCTGCTTAGTTTGGGATCAGATGGCCGTGTGTGAATAATGTCCCAGGATATTATTATTATTCGAACAATAATGGGTAATCTAATTTTTCAGACAAAAATGGACTCGTTCTTCAGCCTCTTCGATCCGTCAGATGGCAATACGAACAGACAGAATAATAAGAAAAAACATAAAAACGATCAAGAGAACGGCAGGAAGAACCCAGACGCACCCAAGGGTATGTACAAACCTTTGTATATATGTAATAAGTTTATTTATTGAAATAAAAACTAATGTCGTTGCTCTGTTAAGCGAAATTTATTCTTTTTTATATCATATCACAAATTACTTCTGCAAACAAAGTATGAGTACAAATTATAATTATTTACTAACCCGTAAAAAGAAACAACATTATAAGCTATTGCTTCAAATATTTTTTTACAATCTGAATTGTTTCTATGTTTAAGAAAACGTCGTTAACTTTTTATTATATTAAGCCAGTGTGAATTTCTCTAATTATAGAATGACACATGACATAATGCAAAGTGTTGCCACAACAGATAATACTTGGACGTATTAAGTCGAAGTTAATGCACGTGCAATTTAAATTTAATGAAGAGCCCAAAGAGCTTCATTTACATATATATAACATACTGGCATATAAACGCACAGCCCAAACTACTGCGACATGAAAATTTGCATACGGGTTCCTTTTACGCAATAGGTTAGCACTTAGGAAGGATTTTTGAAAATTTAACCCTGCAGAAGGAACTCGGGCAGGAAGAACAGAAGGAAGAAGAACAAAGCATCGCCAGCGAAGGACGTCCTAACAACAGCATGGCAGAGTTCATCACAAGAAGTACCGGAACCGTTGAATAATCAATCGTCGATACCAAAGGTCTGTGACGAGAAAATCGGAAAGAACGTCAACGATTTGAAATCGGAAGACGATTTTAAGAAGACGAAGAGGAAACCGACCAATGATGATGAGGATGCAACGAGAAGTAGGACAAAGTTTGCCGATAGAGTGTACAATGTCATCGATAAGTTGGAGAAGGTCAGGATAAAGGACGATATGTATTTAGCTGGTGATTTCAATTCCGAGGACTTGGAGAGTGACTTCTTCTACAGCTCTGATGATATGGAAGACTTCTGCGATGATACGTAAGTGATGTTTTTTGTTAATTAAAAAAAAAGTATTATAATTTATGTGTTGTAAAGTAGTAAAGTAAACTAACAGCCTGTGTATGTCCCACTGCTGGGCTAAGATCTCCTCTCCCTTTTTGAAGAGAAGGTATGAAGCTTGTTCCATCACGCTGCTCCAATGCGGGTTGGTGGAATACACATGTGGCAAAATTTCAGTGAAATTAGACACATGCAGGTTTCCTCACGATGTTTTTCTTCACCGTAAAGCACGAGATGAATTATAATTACAAATTAAGCACATGAAAATTCAGTGGTGCTTGCCCGGGCTTGAACCCACGATCATCGTTCAAGATTCACGCGTTCTTACCACTAGGCCATCTCATCTCTTATGTGTTGTTTTTTGGGTAATTATACGTTTTTTCTTAAGGCTTTGCTTGCTTTCCACGGTATGGAAGAGCAAGAAACAATAACATATCTATTCGCTTCACCCGGAATTTCAATCAAGGCTTTATATTTAAGCTCATTAACTAACATCTAGACTAAAAGAGTCAATTAGTTTCAGAGATGTAGAATTAGGATTACAGTGTTAATGTACCAGGAAATCATAAACAGTGAGTCGGTCTCACCGAACGATTACATTAAAAGAGTCAATTAGTTTCAGTTAGGATTACATTGTTAATGTACAAGGAGATCATAAACAGTGAGTCGGTCTCACCGAACGATTAGATTAAAAGAGTCAATTAGTTTCAGTTAGGATTACAGTGTTAATGTACCAGGAGATCATAAACAGTGAGTCGGTCTCACCGAACGATTACATTAAAAGAGTCAATTAGTTTCAGTTAGGATTACAGTGTTAATGTACAAGGAGATCATAAACAGTGAGTTGGTCTTACCGAACGATTAGATTAAAAGAGTCAATTAGTTTCAGTTAGGATTACAGTGTTAATGTACCAGGAGATCATAAACAGTGAGTCGGTCTCACCGAACGATTAGATTAAAAGAGTCAATTAGTTTCAGTTAGGATTACAGTGTTAATGTACCAGGAGATCATAAACAGTGAGTCGGTCTCACCGAACGATTAGATTAAAAGAGTCAATTAGTTTCAGTTAGGATTACAGTGTTAATGTACCAGGAGATCATAAACAGTGAGTCGGTCTCACCGAACGATTAGATTAAAAGATCATAAATAGTAAGTCGGTCTCACCGAACGATTAGATTAAAAGATCATAAACAGTAAATTGGTCTCACCGAACGATTAGATTAAAAGAGTCAATTAGTTTCAGTTAGGATTACAGTGTTTGCATTTGTGTGCATGAACATGTCTGTTTGTCCTGAGTCTGAGTGTAATTTTCTGTATAAGTATGTATTTACAAAAGAAAAGTAGTATATGTAGTATATCAGTTGTCTGGTTTCCATAGCACGAGTTTTGTACAAGCTTAATTTGGGATCAGATGGCCGTGAGTGAAAAATGTCCCAGGATGTTATTATTATTAGTTTCAAAGATTTAGAATTAGGATAACGTTGTTAATGTACCAGGAGAACATAAACAGTGAGACGGTTTCACCGAACGATTAGATTAAGAGTCAATTAGTTTCAGTTAGGATTACAGTGTTAATGTACCAGAAGATCATAAACAGTGAGTCGGTCTCACCGAACGATTAGATTAAAAGAGTCAATTAGTTTCAGTTAGGATTACAGTGTTAATGTACCAGGAGATCATAAACAGTGAGACGGTCTCACCGAACGATTAGATTAAAAGAGTCAATTAGTTCCAGTTATGATTACAGTGTTAATGTACCAGGAGATCGTAAACAGTGAGTCGGTCTCACCGAACGATTAGATTAAAAGAGTCAATTAGTTTCAGTTAGGATTACAGTGTTAATGTACCAGGAGATCATAAACAGTGAGTCGGTCTCACCGAACGATTAGATTAAAAGAGTCAATTAGTTTCAGTTAGGATGACAGTGTTAATGTACCAGGAGATCATAAACAGTGAGACGGTCTCACCGAACGATTAGATTAAAAGAGTCAATTAGTTTCAGATAGGATTACAGTGTTAATGTACCAGGAGATCATAAACAGTGAGTCGGTCTCACCGAACGATTAGATTAAAAGAGTCAATTAGTTTCAGTTAGGATTACAGTGTTAATGTACCAGGAGATCATAAACAGTGAGTCGGTCTCACCGAACGCGGATGGCATTAATCGAAATAAGATCAATGTTAAATATATTCGATTTGGCCCTCAGAACACCCGACGCCGACGATTCCGGCGACGAGTGCTACGGGAGTCTACCCCCGGAGCCTCGTTTCGGGAACGTCGAGTACAAACTGCAGCTGGTCTCGCCGTGCGAGCGACGCTTCCAGCACCTGGTGACGCAAGTGAATAATAAATAATATTAAATATATAACATTATATATAACTTAGGTAGCTAACTGGGTAGGTATCACCCACTCACAAGCTTAGCTTCACAAGCCTTTATTTAAGCCCGAAGTGTTTCTGGGTGAACTCTTATGTATGACTTTAAAACGAGTTCCATACTATTGGTAATGGTAATAGTATTGTCCTTCACCACAACATTGTTCCACCCTTGCTAGATACTTGCCTTTCACGCCAAAGGTTGTGGGTTCGGTTCCCACTCAGGACAGACAATTGTGTGCATTAACATGTCTGTTTTTCCTGAGTCTGTGTGTAATTGTCTATACAATAGTATATCAGTTGTCTGGTTGCCATAGTACAAGCTCTGCTTAGTTTCGGATTAGATGTATATATATATATATAGTTGAACGCAAATCACAGTAGTGTCGGCCGGCAGGGTGGCCGTGTTCCCGGTGAGCTGCGTGCGCGGCGCCGGCCTCAACGCGCTGCACGCGTGCCTGCTGGCGCTGGCGCCGCGCCGCGACCTGTAGGGCCCCGAGGACGTGAGTGAACCATATGTTGCGCAGTTGACTAGTATCCTTTTTGTTAAATTATAAATGTTATAATTTATGTCACTTTACAGGAGGCGTGCGAGTTTCAAATAGACGAAATTTTCCACGTAGGGGACTCGACGGTGCCCGTCGTGGGGGGACTGCTCGCGCGAAGGCGACTCTTCGAGGGCGACGAACTTATCATAGGTGCGTTGCGTTCTGTTAGTTGTGAGATGAATAGAGCGACGTATATTTAACACCACCCCCCCCCCAGGACCTCTGGAGTCCGGCGAGTTCGTGGAGATATCCGTGCGCACGATATACCGCAACCGCGTCCCGTGCGGCAGCGTGCGCGCGGGACAGTCGGCGTCGCTGGGCCTAGGTCGCTTCCCGCCGGGACTGCGGCAGGGCATGGTGCTGCTAGCGCGGCAGGGGGGCTACGCCGCGGGACACGAGCGGCCCACCTTCGGAGGTTGTCCGCCCGGGACTTGCAGAGGACGACAAGTGGGTCGCTAATTCAAACCTTATTATTACCGCGTATATATATTCTGTCTTAAATACATGTAAGTTTTTAAGACAGAATATATATACGCGGCCAGTAGATTTAGATTCATCACTCTCCGGTGAAATGTTGATATGATGATGATGCGTGTGGTGAAATGTTACAATTATTACCGTTTTCTGCGGTGAGTGAGAGAATGTTCTTACAGAGTACTGGTTTACTGGTTGTAGCTTTATATTTAAAATTATATTATACAAACGATTTATATAACGATTATAAGGTCGAGATGGCCCAGTGGTAAGAACGCGTGAATCTTAACCGATGAACGTGGGTTCAAACCCGGGCAAGCACCTCTGAATTTTCATGTGCTTAATTTCTGTTATAATTCATCTCGTGCTTTTCGGTAAAGGAAAACATCGTGAGGAAACCTGCATGTATCTAATTTCATCGAAGTTCTGCCACATGTGTGTTCCACCAACCCGCATTGGAGCAGCGTGGTGGAATAAGCTCCAAACCTTCTCCTCAAAAAGGGAGAGGAGGCTAAAGGCCTCCTAAAACGCCAATGACGCGGTGGAGAATTATCACCAAAATTACATTAGCCTTCCTATTCGAAATTAAAAAAGAGAAACAGAAATCGCAACAGTAAAAGGTTATAAGTCTTTATATTTGAAAATATGTACATTCAAAAACATTAAATTCTTTATTTGTTCGGGTAGGTGTCAAATAAAAGACAACACGGTTTTATAAGAGCTCTTGTTAATTTCAATTATATAAATTGGAAGATCAATAATTACACTAATACAAATGTGCTAATTGTGTTCCCTACCTGCCAGCTAAATCTCCATAACACGGATTAAATCCCCCATAAACAGAAACATTGAAAGAATATATAATACATTCACATTTGCACTATGGAGTCCATCAAGCACTCAATTCAAGACCTGACTGAACACTTCAACTCACGGATGGCTGAATTTCAAAAGACTCTTCAGAGTTCTATCCCAGCATCAAGTCCAACCACCAACAAGCGGCTCAGTTTAATACATTTAGAGTCTTTGTTTTAACTGCGTTGGAGAGCCTTCAGAAGCAAGTTGAACTCCTATCAAAGCAATACAACCAAATGGAGATGCCAAGTAGAAGGAAGATGCTCCTCTTGCATGGAATTCCTGAAGAAGTAAAGGAGAATGTACCAACTGTGGTGTCGAGGGTTTTATCAGATAATCTCAAGTTGCCCGAGCTTACCATGGATAAGCTCAGCCGATGCCAGCGATTGGGTCAATCCACGCGAGATAAGCCTCGAGCTATTCTTGTCAAATTTCATGACGCGTCGCTTCGTAATAAAATCTGGTACTCGAAAACATCTCTCAAAAATACGGGTGTGACTCTTTCGGAATTCCTTACTCAGGAGAGACATGAACTGTTTATGGCTGCGAGACGGAAGTTTGGAATATCTAAATGCTGGACGAAGGATGGTGCCGTTATTGTTACTGGGTCAGACGGTAAGCGCCATCGTATTGTCACAACAGCTGAACTTAATTCAATCAAATGCACACAGAATGATATTCCTTTGGCTACTATTCCTGCTGCTATTCCCAGTACCAGTTCTGTCGACTCAATTGCTAAATCTACCAGTTCCACACAGGCTATTCGAAGCAAGAGAACTGTCAAAAAGTAAGCTCTGTTTTGTTAGACGTACTGTAGCATTAAATTAATATCGTATACTTTTGAACATTAGTGTTTAGCTTTGATTTGTATTTTGTATTTATGTTAGATACTATATTGTTCTATTTTTACTTTCATTATTTATAATTAATGGACATGTCGGTACAATGTCAACAATTAGACGTTTGACAAGTTTACATGCTAATTGTAGTTAATTGGCTTTGGACTCTTGCATTTTGGCCGTAGTTTTTTTTTTTTTCTTTAGTACAAATAACTGTAGTAATTAAATATCTTACACTTATTTTTGTATTACTTTAATTAGAACTTTTTTTTTAATATCCTTTTTATTATTTAAATGTTTCTTGTTTTTTTTTTGGGATAGTTTAATAGCTTGTTATAATAGTTCTATAGTTTGTGGATACTTGTTGTGTAATTATTCATAATGCTGATGTATGTTTTTTTAGTAGTTTTTTTTTTTTTATTGTTTTCTTTACCGTGTCACTTAAATCTTTAAAATTGTATCCACTCCTATTGTTTATTATGATATATGATATGATTGATATTTTCAATATTAATTTTAAAATGCTATCTCACATACTGCTGGCGGGTTAGAGGTATGCCTTGGTTAGAACTTATATATATATATATATTTTATTCATATATATTTTTATTATTTTATCTATTTATATATATATATATATATTATTATTTTTAGAATTTATACATACATATAATAGTTGGTTGTTAATATAACCAGCATGATTTCAAACACTCTCAGTTTAAGCGACTCGAATGACAATAGTGAGTATCTTAGTGACGCAGTGCTCTCTAGTGATGATAGTTTTCATAGTGCTTCTCTTCCTCTAAACTCTCTTTTAGATTCAACTTTCTCCGGTTTCACTAGAAATTTTAATGTAGTGCATATAAATGCACAGAGTGTACCTTCTCATTACCCCGATTTCCTGTCTTCCTTCGATAGTAAAAATATTCATGCCGTCCTAGTATCCGAATCTTTTCTGAAACCCTGCTTACCTTCAACTTCTTACTGTTTGCTTGGCTTTCATCTGATCCGGAATGATCGTACCGGTAAAGGTGGTGGTGGAGTGGCAATATATCTCCGTAGTCATATCCCCTTTACTATTTTAAATAAATCTCCGACACAATACTGTGAGTCATCTGAACATATTTTTATTGAAGTCTTATTCGGCCATCTCAAACTACTACTGGGTGTTTTTTATAGTCAATCTTACTATTAATTATTTTGATAATTTTGAAAATTTTTTGGAACAATTTAGTGCGTCTGTTGATCACACAATCATTATGGGAGATTTTAATACTTGTTTAATTAAAGATGATCAACGCGCCAAACGTTTTAAAAATATAATTAATAGCTGTAACCTTAATGTACTTCATACGAACGCAACTCATTTTTTTCCGAATTGTTTGCCATCGCTGTTGGACTTAATGGTTGTTTCCTCGCCTATTCATGTTGATGCGCATGATCAGCTTCCCGCTGAAGCCTTTTCTTACCATGACTTAATTTATTTATCCTATAGGATACGACCTCCGCGGGCTAAGCCCACCATAGTCATGCGGCGAAATTACCAGAATTTGAATACTCCCAATTTTATGGCTGATCTAAACAATATCGACTGGACCGCAATATATAATGCCAACTCAATAGACGATAAAATGAGTATATTTAATTCCCTATTAAATGATCTATTGGATGTACATGCCCCTTTAAGACCTATCAAGTTTAAGCACCTACCGGCTCCTTGGCTAACTCAGGACATTAAAGCACTCATGGCAAAGCGTAATGCTGCGAAAGCTAGATACAAAAGAAATGCGACGAACGATAACCTTTTAAAATATAAGCAGCTGCGAAATCGTTGCAGTATGCTTTGTCGTGATGCTCAGCGTAAGTTTATTACTAATGCTATCGAAAAAAGCGGAACATCTAGGATATGGCAGTTTTTGAGATCATTGGGGATAGGGCGTCAGCGAGAAACGTTTCCTGCCAATTTCAATCTCGATGATCTTAATAAACACTTTATTTCCTCTTCCTCTCTAAACAATCAGTACAAATCCATCACACTCAACTATCTCCATTCCTTGCCAATCCCTAGCTATCCTCCTTTCCAATTCAGTCCTGTTACCATGAGAGAATTAAAAAAACACATCCTATGCAAATAATCTGATGCAATCGGTTGTGACGGAATTAGTCGAAAACTTATACTTCTTACCCTTAACAGTATATTGCCTACTTTATGCCATATATTTAACTATTCTTTATTACATGGTGCCTTTCCTTCTGTATGGCGTAAAGCTCTCGTGATTCCTATTCCCAAAGTTTCCAATCCTTTGCTTCCTTCTCATTTTAGACCTATTTCTGTTCTTCCATTTCTTTCAAAGGTATTAGAGCGTGTTGTTCACTCTCAACTAAACCAATTCCTCACTATTAATAAAATCCTGTGCCCTTTTCAATCTGGGTTTAGATTAGGCCATAGTACAGTTACAGCTCTTGTTAAGGTATGTGATGACATTCGCCAGGGTATTGATAACAAATCCGTGACTGTACTAGCTCTCCTTGACTTTTCAAATGGCTTTAATAACATCGACTATGACATATGCTTGGCAATCCTAAGATCGCTAAGCATAGATTCTACTGTCATTGTATGGTTCCACTCTTATCTGTTTAACCGACAGCAATGCATAATGGCTAATAATAAATATTCATCCTATCTAGATATTCCTTCCGGTGTCCCGCAAGGTGGTGTGCTCTGTCCTCTTCTCTTTTCTATATTCATTAATACTCTCTCTTCACTTATTTCCTCCTCTTATCATCTATATGCTGATGATCTACAAATTTACGTTACCGCTCCTTTAGACAGTATCGATGAGGCAGCTGCAACCTTGAATCATGATTTGGCAAAGATGTCCGAATGGTGTAAATCTTACGGTCTCAAAGTGAACCCGAGCAAGTCGCAAGTGGCTATATTTGGCAGTCATAAGCTTCTGACGAGGGTCCAAGATAAACATCTACCTCCAATCTTATTTGAGGGCCAAATATTACACATGCAAGAGACTGTTAGAAATCTTGGACTACTTCTTGATGCTTCCTTTTCCTGGGTACCTCAAATCACTGAAATGAGTCGTAAGATTTTCGCTATCATTGGTTTCTTAAGGCGATGGAAAAACCTATTGCCTATCAAGGCAAAGATCAGTTTAGCTAATACGTTCCTGTTACCAATACTGGACTATGCTGATGTCTGCTACATGGATTTAACTGAAGACCTCCTAAATAAATTAGAACGGCTGCAAATATAGCCATAAGATTTATTTTTGGCCTGCGAAAGTTTGATCATGTCTCTGAGTATCGGTCTCAGTTAAAGTGGCTGCCAATCAGACTACGAAGAAATCTACACGCCTTATCTCTTCTCTACTCTATTATTTATATCGATCACACACCATCTTACCTTAAAGAACGCTTTAAATTTCTTGGTTGCGACAGCGCACACAGCCTGCGTTCTTCGGATGATAATAAACTAGTTACCCCCTGCAGTCGGACACAAACCTACAGTAACTCTTTTACTGCAAAAACCATCAAACTTTGGAATGCACTGCCTACAGATATTCGGCAGTCGATTCATTGAGTATTTTTAAATACCGCTTGAAAAGCTATTATTTGTCCATTTCCAAGTAAGGTATGTATGTATGTATGAAATAGTATGTGGTTTATAATTTATCTATATATTATTTTATACTCTATAATTATATATAATATGTATATGCTAAGTAATAATTATATATGTGTATGTATATATGTATATATATATATATATTGTATGAATGTATATGTGTATGTGTGTGTATGTATGTATGTATATGTGGTTAGTGGGATGTAGATATGTGTAGTCTATTAAATATTTAGTATCTCCTTTTTATATGTAAATGCACTTACCTGTTCTCTTACAAAATTCTTTCACCAAAGGTTGTCTGTTAGAGATCGCTATAAGCGATAAGACCGCCTTTGCGCACCATTTTTTATTTTCTTTTTCTTTGATTGTTTCGTACTTCTCTCATTTTATGTATATGTTGTGCAAAAAGTGTTAAATAAATAAATTCTTAGTTATACCATGTTTGCCTATCTATCCTTCCGTGACGCCACGGTGACACGACTATGATAATCTTATCGTATGTTAAATTGTTACAATAATAACTTATTTAGAAGTTAGTTGACTTAAAATTTCAAATAAACTGAGATTTAAATTAAATATTCTTATTTAAAATCAAAATAGCACTATGTACGTATTTAATACACCTTTTACAATTAGTTGAAATGTATATTTAGTATATTCCAATCGTAGGAGTAAATATAAACTAACTTTATATTTCCATATCCCGTGATAGTCGCTAATAGCTCAGCTTAACTACTTTCTCGAATAAAACGCAATTTTTTCGCAAATCCATAATGAATATCACAGATAACTCAAAATCTCAACCAATGATATCGCGCCAATTCAATGTCGGTTGTTAATTTGCCTTTGTCTACTCTTGTGGCTTTAATACACTAGTTATTTTCTATTTAAATGAAATAACATATTTATATGCATACATATATAACGTAACTGTTTTATTTATTTATTTATTTAAGGAAAACAACAGGACCAGGAACGAATTGGATAAAGGGACGTGTAACAGATTCGAATATGCATAACGAGTTCGCTTGTTAGGTACATTAAGAAGAATGCGCGAGCGCAACTCAGGCGAGTCTAGCTTTCCAGAGACCAGATCATGTAGAAATATCATATCTAAAGTTTCACGTCGATCTGTCAAGCTGGATATGCGATAAAGATTACAAGCATCCCTGTAGTTTGTGTTACTGTAAGTTTTAAAGTTCAGATATTTAATAAATTTCTTTTGTATGGCCTCAACTCCTTCGATATATTTAAAATATTGAGGATTCCAAACACAACTAGCATACTCTAATATGCTTCTCACATAAGAGAAATAGGCTATTTTTAGACAATTAATGTCGCGAAAAGGTTTGCATGTTCTATTTATAAAACCTAGTAGTTTATAGGCCTTATTAGTTATATAATCTATGTGATGATTAAATAGCAGTTTCGAGTCTAGGAGAACGCCTAAATCACGAACCAGGTTGGTTTTCTTTAAAGGAACGCCATTGTCTACATAAGTCAGTAGGTTGATTATTATCCTTCATTATGTACTTCCTATAGTTACGAGTTGCTATTATTTGGTCTTGAATGGCGAGCATAAAACCTTCGGTCTCAGGGAACAGTTCACCTCGTTTGAGCCATTCGTTCGACTTCTCTTTGTCGACGTGGGGTTGGTTCAAATAGGCTCGGTGCCTCCCATGCAGTGTTTTTTCAGTCCATGCCGACATTTGTTGTTGTGTACTTATGATATGTTCGTTTACTTGAGTGTTTTTGTCATGTAGGTTTAATGGTGTAAGCTTTTTGTCTATTTCTGTTGCGTGTCTATGTAGAGGTGAGTGTTCGGATTTATCATGGAAGTATGGTCTGAGTGAGAGTATCTGCTTATTGTGTAAATTGTGTATGTCTATTAATCCCCTTCCTCCTTCTTTGCGTGGTAGTGTGAGCCTTTGAATACAAGATTTTGGATGATGTTTCCTATATTTAGTGAATTGAGTGTTTATAGTACGCTGCAATTTTTTTATGTCACTTTTTGACCATTGTATTATTCCGAAAGAGTACGTAAGTAAGGGTATGGCAAATGTGTTAATAGCTTTTATTGTGTTTTTAGAGTTAAGGTGTGTCTTTAATACGAGATTTAATCGGTGCGAAAATTTTGTAAGCAGTTCTTGTTTTGTCGTAGTTTGTAGTATTTGCCTAGATTTTTTAAAACCAAGGTATTTATATGTGCTTAGTTCATCCATTGGTTCAATTTGTTCACCAGTTTCGAGTGTGTAGTTATTATTAAGGATTTTTATTATTTCGAGATTGACAGAATTTTGCACTTGTCAACTCCGAATTTCATATGAATAACTTTTGAGAACTGTTCCGTAATGCTTGCTTACTCAAGCAGCGTGTTTTTGTCAGTGGAGTAGAGTTTTATATCGTCCATGTACATGAGGTGTGATAAGTTATATTGGGTGTTATTACCGTAAAGTGTGAATCCTGTATTGGTTTTATTTAACAAGAGTGAAAGAGGATTTAAGGCCAAGCAAAACCAGAGGGGGCTCAGAGCGTCTCCTTGAAAAACTCCTCGTTGGATACGAATTGGTTCAGTAGTTAGAGATTTCATGGACGATTGTTTTATTTTTAATACAGTTTGCCAGTTTTGCATAGAATTTTGAAGAAATGATTTGAGGGTTGGGTTTATTTTATACAATTTTAAGACATACAATAACCAGCTATGCGGGACTGAATCAAAGGCTTTTTGATAATCAATAAACATAGTATGGATATCTGATTTTGATTTTACCGCACTACTTAAAATGATTGCATCAAAAGTAAGCTGCTCCTTACAACCTTGGCTATTTTTTCTACACCCCTTTTGCTGTTCGGCTAATATATTATGTTTAGTTAAATGTTTGTATATTTTAGGTTTGTAAGCAAGTTATTGGTCGGTATTTATCTGGATTTGTGGTATCATGTTTATCTTTAGGTACTAAGTATGTGATTCCATGTGTTATATATTTCGGTAGTAAATGTGGTGATTGAATGAATGTATTTAAGTACTTATGTATGTATGAGTGTATGCTACTAAATTTCTTGTACCAATAGTTGTGAATATTGTCTGAGCCTGGGGATTTCCAATTGTGCATTCGTTTGATGACATCTATAAATATTTCTATTGGTATGAAGTTGAACTCCATCTCTGGAATATGTGTAGTTATTTCGTTAACCCAGTCTGCATGTTCATTATGTTCTATGGGGTTTTCCCATGTCTTAGCCCAGAATTGTCGAAATATTTCAGGGGGAGGTATTTCTAGATTTTGCTCATTATCTTTGCAGTTAGATAATAAATACTATAGAAGATTTTTTCATTGTTAGCAAATGTTTTGTTTTCTATTTTACGGGCAGTACACGTCAAATATCTCTTAAGTCTACTAGCTGCTGCATTGAGTTTCTGTTTTAAGGTATCTAAGAAGTGTTCTATATGCGTGTTTGTATTTTCATATTGTGCGTGTGATTGATATTGTGTCTTTATGAGTTCTACTGCAGCTACTACTTTTCGGTTTCTATTTCCTCTAATAAATTGTGTTAACCTGCCTATATTGACTCGCAACTTCCTTATTTTATTTTCTAATCTTCTTTGCCAGCTAGGTTTTCTGTATGATTTGTTTTGATGGTTGTTTTGTGTTAAGAATGTCATTCTTGCCCCATTACATTTAGCTGCTGTCCATGCTGCACAGTAAATTATTGTCTGTAGAGTGATAAAATCAGTATCAGTGTTTACAAATTTTGTCAGTATCATTGTATCTATGTATTTCATTATTAATGAAAACTTTTTAGAAGTTTTTTGTTTAGGAATGTATGGTCTGCTAGTTGGTTCAGTATCACAAAAATGTTCTAGAGCATGAACGAATGTGTTCTCTATTTCAGTGTTTACTTCTAAGGTCACATCATGATCGTGGGTGATACTTTCTACGTTTTGTTCATCGATAGGGGTTGATGTAACGGAATCAGTGCATGTAACTGTAGTGTTTTGCATTTTCCTAGCTTGTGAGTTTGTTTCTGAATTAGATTTGAATGCATCGTAGTGTGTAATATTACTTTGTTCTGTTGTTTGTAAATGTTCATTATCTGTGTCTTCCGTTAGTGTGTGTGTATAATGTAATTCATCTGCTACTTGTTGTTTAATCAGTGTTAATCTATCTTGTTTAATATATTTATTATTTATTATTGCCCTTCGTTGATCCGCTAATCTTTGCTCTGTAATGTGTGTAAACTCTGAGTATAAGTTTATAAACTCTTCATACAAACGTTCTCTATAAGCGGTCTTATTTGTCTCTAATTGTGTTATTTTGAAATAAATCCTAATAATTGCTTCATTGCATTCATTTGTCCATTTCATACGTTTTCCTGTTAGTGTGTTAAGGGATGTTTTAAGATTTGTGGCGTTTTGTTGTATCTGAGTTTGGATTACTTGCAATTCTGTTTTAACTTCATCGTAAATCTGATCAATGGTTTCTTGTGATAATAATTTCTTTTGTATAATAGCTCTACGTTGGTCACCAATTCTCTGTCTGCTTACTTCCATATGTGGATATTTATCTATAAATTTTATATGTAATGAAGAAATATATGAATTTGTGTATGATTCTAAATTTGTAAGATATAGGTAGGTACGTAGGATGAACTTATTCATTTCCATACTCCATTTTTTACGTTTTTTTACGCCACTGGTGGTGGGCACAGGTTCACTGACAAAATTTGTCTCCTGTGCAACATCCGCCAGTTGAGCACCGGTTGATGATGAATTTGGTGAAGATGCATACAAAATTGGTGATGAAGAGGGTATTGATGGGAATAAAGATTTGGAGGATGAGTTAGAAGTCTGCGTGGACTCTTCTTCTAACGATGGCTCGTTCGCCTGTATATATTTTTAAGTTTTAGACCTAGTTATCATATTATTCCCACGAGTAGCTAGGGACATAAAAGTCAATCACAGCAGAGCCCTGCATTCACTGTGATAAGGGTAAATTAAATTAGAGGTCGCCTTGTCTCTAAAGTTCGCATACTAACGACTAAGCACCCCCTTAGCCATGGAGCCCTCGGCGTACGCTGTTCCACCTCGGCTTGGGTTGTATCTCTCTTGGTCTGTCTTCTCATCTTAGGCCAATCCAACATGAGTAGCTCTATTGGCATAGCCCTAAGAATCATTGAAGCGCACAACTGTGCGCTTCAATGATAGCCTCACCGCCTAACTGTGACATCAATTCCATCGCGCATAAAGAAATTTGGAAACTCCTTTCTTTGTCGCACTACCAAAAAATGGAATTCCTTACCAGCTCACGTGTTCCCCTCCTCTTACAACCCGGGTTCCTTAAAACGAGGCGTGAAGAGGCATCTTGCGGACCGGCAAGGCGGTGACGGCTAGTACAGAACATTCTTCCCGACTGTACTGGCCGTCGTCGCGTTTGGACTCTACTACCACTTACCATCAGGTGGAGTAGAGTCATTTGCCATCCCGGACATATAAAAAAAAAAAAAACAAGCCCCACCACGTCGGCAACGTAAAGATACGTCGGTGGGGCTATTATTATTATTATTATTATATTATTGCTTCTCACTATTATTAATGAAGTTTTATTAAATCGTTACTATCGAATGAATACCTATGGATTGCTGTTATCAATAGTATTAATAATAATAATGTCCTCCAGACCGATTTCGGCCACGGCGGCCAATCTCAAGAGAGATTAGCCAACTACGCAGGAGATATTATAGTGCACAAGTGTGTGCGCAAACACAGATGCACTCTCTATTCCCTAACTCCCATAATCCGATGGGACGGCGATCCGATACGACCGGAAAGAGTTCAGGCGCAGGACCAACGGCTTTACGTGCTTTCCGAGGCACGGGAGTGTACACACTTCCAACTTCCAGACTCCGGGCTGCTACTGAGAATTTTCTGACAGAAAAACCCAATAACTTTTTATTGGCCCGACCTGGGTATTGAACCCAGGACCTCCGGGGTCTGCGGTCTTATATCAAGCCACTAGACCAACGAGGCCGGCAAACGAGTTATCAATAGTATTGTGAACAGAGAGCTATAGTAACTATCGATAATATCGACAACATTGACACAAGACGATACTTTCGGAAGTACTGTCGATAATAGTTTTCGAGGTCAAACTATCGATAGTTCTGCAACACTGATACCTGGGATTAGGTAAATGAAACTACAATTTATTAGATCACTAGAACAATCACTTCTACACTATATATACTCAGTAGCGAATATCTAGACAGCGCGATTCAGAAATGTGACATTTCGAATGACCGCCATCTATCGTTAACGGGGTGTAACATACGCCATCATACAACTGGATAATAGAATAACGGAAGCTTTTACAAAGATTAATATAATTGAATAATGAGTATGAAAACTAGATAAAGATGTTTAGACAACTTGTAGCCGAGATGGCCCAGTGGTAAGAACGCTTGAATCTTAACCGATGATCGTGAGTTCAAACCCGGGCAAGCACCACTGAATTTTCATGTGCTTAATTTGTGATTATAATTCATCTCTGCTTGACGGTGAAGGAAAACACCGTGAGGAAACCTGCATGTGTCTAATTTCACTGAAATTCTGCCACATGTGTATTCCACCAACCCGCCTTTAGCCCAGCAGTGGGACATTCACAGGCTGTTACGAATACGAACGGTTTAGACAACTGCACGGGACTAATAATGGTACTTGTGTGTGCGTGCAAGCACAGACAGTCTCTATTCCCACACACTCTTAATCCTATTGAAAACCGAGATGGTAGTGAATAGAATGTGTAAATCGTTACCAATGATAGCGTGTTAAAACCCAGATTAGCACCTCTAAATTGGAACAGCGTATTGGAATAAGCTCCTCATCAAAGGGAGAAGAGGGATTAGCCCAGCAGTGGGACATAGACATTTACATAATCCCAGGGTGAAAATTAGAGAGAGTTCAGGCGCAAACAATGTCTTTACATGCTTCCAAATCTCACTTCTAGCGTACAACTTACTTTTACTTTTCTTTTCTATTTACTTATTATAAAAAAATAACGCCTCTGCTGGGCTAAGCCCTCCCCTCCACTTGTGATTTGGAGCTCTAAATTGCAGTTTCAATGCGGGTTGATGGATATACATAGCAATACTTCATCCCATAAAAGCAGATCTCCTGACAATGTGCCCATTAATTAAGCACATCAAAGTGCAGTGGTGTTTGCCCGGGCTTTGCAAGTGGGTGGGGGATTGTTCTTATAGCATACGGGCCACCTGATGGTAAGTGGTCACCAACGCCCATAGACATTGGCATTGCAAGAAATGTTAACCATCGCTTACATCGCCAATGCGCCACCAACCTTGGAAACTAAAATGTTATGTCCCTTGTGCCTGTAATTAAATACTCAATATTTAATTTAGTTACTAGAACTCACGACTTCAACAAGATAATAACGAACGTACCTTGAGTGAGAACGCCTATGAGCGTCGACTTGCCCGCCTCGTTCGCCCCCATCACCGCGACCCGCAGCTCGACGCTCTGCTGCGTGTCCGCCAGCTGCGAACCGAGTACGTACTGTAGCGTAGACAGGTTTAGACAGAGATAGAATTATCAAATCTTTTGACCCTTATCGTGTAACCAGTGTTGGTGTTCGCTACTTAAGTAGCGAAACAAACTTGACAGTTGGTGCGTTCATTGTGTTTTATGTTCAATTTTCGCTTATATTTATGTAAGAAAACGATTCTAATCCAGTGTAAAGGCCGAGAAACAATCCTTATATCATATCGATGGTTATACAATGGTGCAGTGTCGTATTATTTCATGTTAAAGCGACAGCAAGAAGAAAATTGCCGGCGTGTGTTTTCACGCGTAAGTACGACTATTTTGTCTCAAAATATAGTTTCTCAGTGATGTTTATTTATGCCATAGCATGACGGAACCTTATATCGCATTAAAATCCTAAAGATAATATGATTTTCCAGTTTTTATTATTCATAACCTATAATTATTTATCATGTAAGTGCTGAAAGCATCGGCTAAAAAAAGTCCCGATATTCGATAAAAAATATCGACTCGTCGACAATGAAACAAATAAATACGGAGTCCATTAATAAACTAAAGTGCTTCGTTATATGTATTTTTTTTTTTTTTTTTTTTTATTTATTTATTAGGGAAACATACAGCATATCGTATATTACAACTTAATATAATAATCATATTTTAACACTTATGCCAGTTAAGTTTCCACTACTGTTTTAACAGGGAAGTGGACTAATTTTGATGTTACATAAAATATAACTATTTATGACAAAGTAAAATTTTAACGTAAATATGGTTATGGTTAATAACTAATAAGTATTTTTCACAAGATTATAAAATTTACTTAAACTATTTTTAAACAGATCAATGTGGTTGTATTTTCTATTATGACTATTACAAGATCTTAGAATAAAAGAATTTTTGAAATAATTAGTTTTATAAATGGGTATTGCAAAAGTATCCTGAGAGCGAGCGTTAAAACGAGGACACTTAAATAAAATCTCACTGAGCAGATATGGAGAATCAATTAAATTATTTAATATTTTGTAAAGAAACATTTGGTCTCTTTGTTCTCTACGTTCTTCAAGTGGCATATAAACAGAGTCAGAAAAAGTAAATTTGTATCGCAACCTCCTGATAAATTTGTTTTGTATATTTTCAATTAAGTTGACATATTTTGCATATTGTGGATTCCAAACAGTTGACGCATACTCTAAATGTGATCTAACGAAAGCATTGTACAAAATTACAAAGGTATGAATATTTTTAAAATCTGCCCCTTGCCGAAAGATAAATCCAAGCATTTTATACGACTTCATCACTATTTCCTCAATATGCTTATCGAATATAAGTTTGTTGTCTAGTTGTACCCCAAGGTCTCTTACCTCGGTTACCCTTTTTAATTTAGTATTAAATATGGAATAGTCAAAAATTATTTGTTCTTTTTTTTTCGAAAATGTAATTACACAGCACTTGTCAACATTAAGCTGCAAATTATTAGCAATGCAATATTGTCCTAATTTATTTAAATCCTCTTGTAAATGAAAACAGTCTTGATTATTTTTTATTATCTTAAAAATTTTAGTGTCATCAGCGTATAATAAAACTTGAGAATTTTTGAAACAATTAGTTACGTCATTAATAAAAATGTTAAAAAGTAAAGGGCCAAGGTGAGAACCTTGTGGTACACCCGATGTTACAGGAATAAAACTAGACGTATATCCTTTAATAGCAACGGCTTGAGATCTTTCGCGGAGATAAGATGTAAGCCAACGTAGAAGGTCACCATGTATACCGATGTTGTTAAGTTTTTGTAATAACAAATTGTGCGATATCTTATCAAATGCTTTCGAGTAATCAGTGTATACGACATCTACCTGGAAACCAACTTCCATAGCACTCAATACTGTATGCAAGAACTCACACAGATTGGACTCAGTGGATCGCTTATTAATAAAACCATGTTGGTTACAGGTAAGTAGAGGCCTTAATAATGGAAATATCGTATCATAGACAATCTTTTCAAAAAGTTTTGGAATAACTGACAATTTAGAAATACCGCGATAGTTTTTTATATGGTTTTTATTTCCAGACTTATAAATCGGCGTAATTAAAGATTTTTTCCAAATAGTTGGTAATAATCCGTTGTCCAATGATTTTTTGAAAAGCATTGTTAAAGGCACACATAACACTTTACTGCAGTTTTTTAGGAAAATGGGATGTATTCCATCTGGACCATAACCCTTGGATGTATCTATGTTCGATAAATATCGTTCTACTTTTTTGTCAACAATCTCGATAGAGCTGATGATAGTCTGATTTGCGCTAGTAGAATAGTGATCCATTGTTTGATTTCCACTATTATCCTCAAAAACTGAATGAAAATAAGAATTAAACATATTTGCTATATCGTGTCCACTGTATCCAACCTGAGAGTTAAAATACATTACATTAGGTACAGATGTATGACCTTTTTTAGTCTTTATATAGGACCAAAACTGTTTTGAGCTAAAACGAATATTATTCTCTGCTCGTTCCAGAAACTCATTATAACACGTTCCTTCTAAGTTTTTTGATTGTAGTCGTAATTCAGAGAACTTGTTATAATCGTTTTGTTGGCCATAAATTTTCCATTTTTTGTGGAATTTTAATTTTTTATTAATTAATTTTATCAAGGGTCGCGTAAACCAGCGTGGATATTTATTGATCTCATTTATACACTTAGACGGGACAAATGTCTCTATAATGTGATTTACGATAAGATAGAACGTATCAACTGCCTGACTAATATCTTTGTTTTTAAATTCGTGTTGCCAGTTAACTTTAGCTAATTCAAAATTAATTTTATCATAATCAGCGCTGTGAAAGCGACGTACAACACGAATAGCTGGATTTAAATTTCGCTCAATGGTATTCATATCAACTTTAATACAAAGGGAAGGATGATGATCATCTTCAGGTTCTGATAAAGGGTCCACACGAGATATGTTACAATTCAGATTGGAAAGTACTAAGTCTAAGAGCCTGTTATTTAAGTTAAGAATATAATTTAATTGTTGTAATCCAGTAAAATTCATAAAAACAAATATTTGATGTACAAGGAGACATTCCGAGGGATTTAAAATATAAATTGAATTATTATTATTTAATGACCAAACAGCATCTCGTATATTAAAATCACCTGTAATAATTATATCATCTTGTGAATTTTCTATAATCAAATCAGATATAAATTCAAAAAAATTAAGCTGTGAATCCGTTTGAGAATTATTCTGTGGAAAGTAACAACAAAAAAGATGCAGAATTTTCCTAATAATACCGCGTTTAGTTATAATTTTTATATAAGTGACTTCAGCACTAGGAAAATTAGGCAACTGAACATTTCTCACATCAACATCAATTTCGCGACGGACCGCTATCAGAGTACCACCTCCCTTTGTCATTTCTAACTGCTCGTAATCACGGTCGTTACGATAAACATTATATCGAGCATCAAATAATTCACTGTCAAAGATTCCAGGTAAAAGCCAAGTTTCTGTTAGGCAAATAATGTCATAATCGCAATTAAGCACGTTTTTATAAAATTGATTAGTTTTAGTCCGTAAACCTCGGACGTTTTGATAAAAAATATTTAAGAACATGTTGAATACTTAAAACACAAATAATAATTGTATATATTACATATCTGTAATAAAAATTCCTTCATAGTTTCTATTTCTAATAAGTCATAAATAAATGATTCCCGCAATGAACGCTGCTCAGATAAAACGAATAAAATCATAAAAGAATATACAACACTAACAATAAAATAATAACTAAAAAAGTCATGAAAATGGACATTAACTAAAAAAGTAAATTCATGAAAAAATACTAACAAAATAAAATTAGACACTTGAAACTTATGTTTTAAATAAAACAATTTCGCACTTATACGATTTTTTTTAAACAATCTTCAGAAGTGATGTGCAGGACAGGCGAGCTTTCTGTGCGTCTAACCATAATCGTGCAGTTACGTACCCAACAAAACAAATAACCCTTTTCCTTTGACTTACGCTTTGCCTCATTGAATAAACTTTTATTGCGAGTAGAAAGGTGATCATTAACGTAAATTTGATTTTGCATTCCTGAAAATCCTATGTCGCAAGCTCTTATAGTTTTTAATTTTCGAAGCAATGACAAAAAATCGTCTTTTTTGTAACGAGCTTGCATTTTTAAAATAATTGGTTTAGGCCTGATGTCATTGGAATCATTCTTAGTCGCTACTCTTGTGATAAAGTCTATGTCAGTAACCGGGTTCAAGGGGAAATTGCACTTATCAGCGAGCACTTTTATTATCTGTATAAGGTTTTCGCCTTTCTTTTGGGGAACTCCACTAATTTGGATATTTGAACGTCGAACCCATTGTTCACTCTTGTAATGGCTATCTTTTAAATCTTTCATAGAATTCTTTAGCTCATTTAACTCCAATTCGATGTTATGTATTTTTGTAACTTCCTTGTCAAAATTATTAACTTGATCCATGACCATATCAATTGATGATTCAACGAGCTTAATTTTTTTTGTCCATTCGTTTACAGTTTCGGTAACTTTTTTAAACTCATTAGTTATAAAACTTTTAAATGATTCAATAGATGAATTTAAATGAGTGAAACGTTCATCAAAGTGGTCTATTATAGATTTAGTATTCAAGGTCGAATAGGGCTGTGCAAGATCTAAATTGGTTTCGTTGGCGACATTAGGTGTAATGGGACTTATATTATTATTTTTTTTGGTCTGTTTACAACTTGGACATTTCCATTTAGCTTTATTCATTGGTAGAATCTTTTTAAAATCTGCAAGCGAAATTCCCACGCAGCCATGATGATATATATTTAAGCAAGCAGTACATTTAATAGATTCTTCAACTTTCAATAAGCATAAGCAATGTTTACACTCCATTCTATTCACTTTTAAATAAATGTAGGTAAGCTTTAATGAGTTAACACAGCGTATTCAATTTACCTTGCTCTTCGATAATAGCTCGCGCCCAAAAAGTCGTAAGCGCCGCGTATATCGCGTACTTACGCGTTCTCTTCAAATAGTATGCACTTCAATGTAATTACTGTGATTGTTTTAGTATTTTAAATATTTTTATTATACTGTGTCTTTGTATATTATTAAAAACAAGCACAAATATACTTTAATACTTATTAAACAACATGAAATAAAAAGTCACTTCCAATAACACTTTTATAAGGAATTAGGGATTATTTTGTATAGCACAAACGATACAGCACCGTACGTCAACTCAATATTCAGTATATGTGATATTTTATTTTATTCGTTATCCTATTTATAGTTTTCTAACGACAGCATGATTTAACATTCTTCATGAATTTATAATATTATTATTATAATTTATACGCCCACCACGTACACCGCCGCGCCGCCGCCCATGCACAGCCGCCACTTCAGCTGCGGGGGGGTGCGAGCCCGTCCGGGTACGAGGGGATGCCTCGTCAGATATTCTACCGCAGACCAGCGGTACTCGGTGTTGTTCTGTTCCGGTTTGAAGGGTGAGTGAGCCAGTGTAAATACAGGCACGGGGGACATAGCATCTTAGTTCCCGAGGTTGGTGGCGCATTGATGATGTGAGCGATGATTAACATTTCTTACAATGCCAATGTCTATGGACGTCGATGACCACTTCCCATCGAGTGGCCCATATGCTCGTCCGCCTTCCTATTCTATAAAAAAAAAAATATCTCGCTGAATGTCAACCGCCTATCAAAATTCATTTTAATTAAACGATTCGCTAACTAAGAGCTTCACACGTGTGTATCCGGGGCATTATTATGCTTTTGACATGCCGCTTAACGTTGTACGTCACTCGAAACGGCGCCACCTATCGGCCCCGAGTGGAACTACGAGCGCGATGCTCGTAGTTCCACTCGATACAGAAAATGTAACCAGAAAATATAACCTAACCTGTCCTAACCTAACCTAACAGTGTGTCGGTCTCACCGAACGATTAGATTAAAAGAGTTAATTTTGACGAGACGTTTGGCGCGGTTGGTAGATACTTGCCTTTTCACGCCGAAGGTTGTGGGTTCGATTCCCACCCAGGACAGACATTTGTGTGCATGAACATGTCTGTGTGTCCTGAGTCTGGGTGTATTTTTCTGTGTAAGTATGTATTTACAAAGGAAAAGTAGTATATGTAGTATATCAGTTGTCAGGTTTCCATAGCAAGAGTTTTGTACAAGCTTAATTTGGGATCAGATGGCCGTGTGTGAAAAATGTCCCAGGATATTATTATTATTAGTTTCAAACATTTAGAATTAGGATTACGTTGTTAATGTACCAGGAGAACATAAACAGTGAGACGGTTTCACCGAACGATTAGATTAAAAGAGTCAATTAGTTTCAATTATAATCAATGTTGTTTCTTACGGAGACGCAAATACTCCGCCCTGCCGACACCATCTACCTTAACTATCCCGGCTACATGCTAGAAGAATCTTTTAAAGCGAAAGCCGGAGTATGCTTGTTCGTCAGGGCGGGTGTTTGTTATCACCGATTGCGCTGCTTGGAGGACCCCTCCTTCTCCATGTTGGTGGTACGTGTGGACCTGGTTCGTCAGAGTCGAGTCTACGTGTGCCTCTACAGATCCCACAATGGTGACTTGGAGACAAGCCAATTATTTGACCATCTTAGTCGGGTGGCAGATGCTGCGCAAGAGCAGTTTCCTAACGCGGAATTGGTGTTTTTGGGGGATTTTAATGCTCACCATGAATCATGGTTGAAATCCCTCAAAATTGACCATGCTGGAAGAACTGCTCATGCTTTTGCTCTCACACACGACTTGACCCAACTGGTTGATCAGCCCACCAGGATCCCAGACATTGATGGGCAAGCGCCTTCTCTACTGGATCTTCTGCTGACTTCTCACCCGGTGGAATATCAGGTTGTGGTTCAAGCTCCACTTGGTTCTTCGGATCACGGCCTTATATCTACCAAAGTGCCACAGGCCAAGCTGCCGCCATCAGCGGTATGCAAACGTCGCGTTTGGCACTATAAGTCGGCAGATTGGGACGGTATGCGCGATTACTATCCGTCAGTCTCTTGGAAGGAACGTTGCTTCAGTGGGAATGACCCGACAGCTAGTGCCGCTGCTGTTGCTGATGAGATCATGTTAGGAATGGACTACTACATTCCTACCTCAGATCTCATCAATAGGGGTACGCGTAACCGTTGGTTCACTCGTGAATGTGCCGACGCTGTATCATCTAAGCAGGCGGCATATCGCACGTGGATCAACGGCTGCATTAGCAAACTACAATAAAAATTCCAAGTCCTGTAGGAAGGCATACACGAGAGCGGATGCACAGCGTATTGTACAGACTGGTCATGACCTTATTTCGCATCCTAGGGGCTCCCGTAGCTTCTGGCGTCTGACCAAGTCTGTGCAAAACAATTTCTGCCAACCTTCGCTGCCACCGCTCAGAAACCCGGACGGATCGCTAGCTCACAGTGCGCAGGAGAAAGCCGACCTCCTGGCTAAACTCTTTGCCGACAACTCTGTGATCGATGATTGTAGTGCGCAGCCACCAACAATACCTTCATGTGGCCACACGATGCCTGACATCAAAATCAAGCAACGTGATGTGCGTGCGGAGCTGCAATCACTTGATATACGGAAAGCTAGCGGTCCTGATGGAATACCAGCCATTGTGCTGAAGAAGTGCGCGGCGGAGCTGTCTCCTGTGTTAACGCGCCTGTTCCAACTTTCTCTTTCTTCGGGATGTGTGCCGGAGGCTTGGAGAAGAGCTAATGTACAAGCGGTTCCCAAAAAAGGGGATCGGTCTGACCCGGCAAATTATCGACCAATAGCTATCACCTCAGTACTTTGTAAGGTGATTGAACGGATTCTAAACAACCAACTGATCCATTACCTAGAAGATCACTGTCTAATTAATGATCGTCAGTACGGGTTTCGACCAAAACGGTCCACAGGTGATCTTCTAGCGTACGTAACACACCTCTGAGGTGAAGCTATCGACAAGCATGGAGAATCGTTGGCTGTCAGCCTCGATATCTCCAAGGCTTTCGACAGGGTCTGGCACAGAAGTCTTCTCTCCAAGCTGCCGTCATATGGTCTGCCTGCTCAGCTATGCACCTGGATTGCCAGCTTCCTACACAAGCGTAGCCTTCGTGTTTTAGTAGATGGTTGCGCTTCACAATTCTATGTAGTGAATGCTGGGGTCCCCCAGGGATCTGTGCTATCTCCCACACTCTTTCTTCTGCATGATCAATGATATGCTCTCTCTTGGGAACATACATTGCTATGCAGACGATAGTACAGTGCATGGTGGATACCACGGACGCGCAGTGGCTGGGCGGGCGGAAACTGAGGAGAGGCGGGAGAATCTTGTCATTGAACTCGATAGGACGTTAGAGCTCATTACCAAATGGGGTTCTGATAATCTTGTTGAGTTTAATGCCAAGAAAACACAGGTATGCGCTCTCACAGCGAAAAAGTCACCATTTTACCCACATCTCCCTCTGTGGCATACCGCTGATGATACAAAGAAAAATCGCCATGCTGGGGATGGACGTTCGCTGCGACCTTAGTCCAAGGGATTACATCGAGGCTATTATAAAAACAGCTTCACGAAAACTCGGAGTTCTGAACAAGGTGCGGCGTTTTTTCACGCCACAACAACTGTGCCTGTTATACAAAACACAGGTACGGTCTTGCGTTGAATATTGCTCGCACCTTTGGGATGGCTCCGCTAAGTACCTAATGGAGGCCTTGGACCGGTTGCAGCGACGTGCAGTACGCATTATTGGCGACGTAAAGGTCACAAACACCCTTGAACCTTTACAATTGCGTCGCGAGTTTTTTTTTTTTTTTTATAGAATAGGAAGGTGGACGAGCATATGGGCCACCTGATGGTAAGTGGTCACCAAACGCCCTTAGACATCGGCATTGTAAGAAATGTCAACCATCGCTTATAGCCAATGCGCCACCAACCTTGGGATCTAAGATTTTATGTCCCTTGTGCCTGTAATTATACTGGCTCACTCACCCTTCAAACCAGAACACAACAATATCAAGTATCGTTGTTTTGCGGTAGAATATCTGATGAGTGGGTGGTACCTACCCAGACGGGCTTGCACAAAGCCCTACCACCAGTAAATATAGCAGCACTGAGCGCTTTCTATTGACTGTATCACGGCGAGTCCTCTGAGGAATTATTCTCTCTAATTCCTGCTTCCCCCTTCCTTCTTAAGTCCACGCGAGCTGGTTCTCGATGTCACCGCCTAACTGTGACATCAATTCCATCGCGCACAAAGAAATTTGGCAACTCCTTTCTTTGTCGCACTACCAAAAAATGGAATTCCTTACCAGTTCACGTGTTCCCCTCCTCTTACAACCCGGGTTCCTTCAAACGAGGCGTGAAGAGGCATCTTGCGGGCCGGCAAGGTGGTGACGGCTAGTTCAGAACATTCTTCCCGACTGTACTGGCCGTCGTCACGTTTGGACTCTACTACCACTTACCATTAGGTGGAGTAGAGTCATTTGCCATCCCGGACATATTAAAAAAAAAAAGTTAGGATTACAGTGTTAATGTACCAGGAGATCATAAACAGTGAGTCGGTCTCACCGAACGATTAGATTAAAAGAGTCAATTAGTTTCAGTTAGGATTACAGTGTTGATGTACCAGGAGATCATAAACAGTGAGACGGTCTCACCGAACGATTAGATTTAAAGAGTCAATTAGTTCCAGTTATGATTACAGTGTTAATGTACCAGGAGATCATAAACAGTGAGTCGGTCTCACCGAACGATTAAATTAAAAGAGTCAATTAGTTCCAGTTAGGATTACAGTGTTAATGTACCAGGAGATCATAAACAGTGAGTCGGTCTCACCGAACGATTAGATTAAAAGATCATAAACAGTAAGTCGGTCTCGCCGAACGATTAGATTAAAAGATCATAAACAGTAAGTCGGTCTCACCGAACGATTAGATTAAAAGAGTCAATTAGTTTCAGTTAGGATTACAGTGTTTGCATTTGTGTGCATGAACATGTCTGTTTGTCCTGAGTCTGGGTGTAATTTTCTGTACAAATATGTATTTACATAAGAAAAGTAGTATATGTAGTGTTGGAGGAAGACTAATATTTTAATTCAGCAACACCACACCTGCCTATATAAGACGAGATGTTGGCGATACGAGCTCATTATTACGTTAACTTTTGAAGTGTGCGGAAGCTCTGCCCGAATAATTACCGATTTAATTAAATTAATAATTATTTTATGTTTGTTTAAAGTCATAAATTGTGTATGTACTTGAGGCCGAAGGCCAAATAAATCTTTTTTTTATTTTAATAATTGTTTGATTTATAAAATCAGAAGTGGGATTCGAAGGCTGTTATAGCCGCAAACACATTTCTGGTGCTATAGATGAAACTTAATTCTACCCTCCCACGCGGTTTAGTAATTTAAATATTCGGGCAATGCTTCCATCAGTGTAATGTCGAACAACGATAAACGTAACAAACGAAGACGTCGAGGACAAACTCCTCCCAACTCAATGGAAGAGATCCTGACCAGACTGCGCGCTTTGGAGGAGCAGTCTCGTGCGTCTGTGGAGACGCAAGCCAGTGCATCAGTCAGTGCTGGCACTAGTCGCGCTGTCGCGCTGCAAAGCGCCACACCAGCAGCCGCATTGACGCCTGGGGCGCCGACTCCGCCACGCGACCACGTGGTTACGCCGCCACCGACTCCGCAAACCAGCCAGACGGGGTTATCGCAGTCCGAAGATGTGGTGACGAATGCTGCCGAGCGGCTCTTGACCGCTATCAGCTGTGCTCAGGTCAGATCCAATCGATATTTTGTCTCCGATTTTGATCCGAGTGTTCATGACTTCGACACGTGGTGTGATGAGGTAGAAAGAGCGCGTATTTTGAACCAATGGGGCGCCAAAGAATGCCTTGCTCGCATCGGACATTGTCTGAAAGGGGAATCTCGTACCTGGCTTAGCCAATGGACAAGTGATATTCGCACATGGTCCAATTTCAAACTAGAATTAAAAGCCTTATGCCCACGCTCTGTCGATGTCGCGAATATTCTTTATGACGTTATGCGAACAGAGTCCGACAAATACTCCACATACGCCGAATATGCTCGTAGATCGCTTTTAAGGTTACGCATAGTTAAAGGTCTAAGCAACGAGCTACTTACTGCCATTATTATACGTGGAATCGTAGACCCACAAATCCGCGCTATGGCTATTAACGCTAAATTATCGCCCGATTCTATAGTGGAGTTTTTGTCTAGCTTTGTTAAACCTTCTAACAATTCAAATAGAAAAATATCTACTAACTATAGTCGGTTTGATAAATTCTCTAATAATAATAATTTAAATCGCAACCTTTTAAAACGCAAATACAGTTCAAACGATTCAAAATCAATTAAATGTTATCATTGTAAGCAATTTGGCCATAAAAGTGTAGATTGTAGTAAACGATTGAATACAATTACAAATAATAATAACAACGAAAGAGCAATCGCGCTACCGGCAACGTCTCGTGTTGATGTGTTGAAGTGTACATTTTGTAAAAAAGTAGGTCATTCCGAGAATATGTGTTTTGCCAAAGAACGGTCGAGTTCACGAAACAATAATGGTGTTAATTTTTGTCGCGAACTTGTGGGTAGTTATAAAAATCGTGACGTAACAACTGCTGTTATCTCGGGAATCCCGTTAGATGTTTTGATCGATAGTGGTTCATGTGTCTCTCTAATGTCGAAAAATATTGTTAAACATTTTTCATGTCAATTAAGACCTACAAATCAATTATTACGTGGCTTAGGTGATATGGAAGTGAAATCAGAATCATATGTAACGTTGCCCGTTGAATTCAGTGACTTAACAATAGAAATTGATTTTTATATCGTCGATGATAATAATTTAAATGTACCTGTAATTATTGGCACCGACGTGTTAAATAGAAAAGGCATAACTTATGTTAGGACCGGTGATTGTCAGCGTATAATTCGTAGTGAACCTATTGAAAGCAATATTTTGCCAGTAAATTCAATTTGTTTATCCGAACAAGTAAATACGTCTGTGTCTGGAAAAGATAGGGAACGATTATTAGAGATTCTAGCCAAGTATTCAAAATTCTTTTTAAGTGGTACCGCGATCACAACTGTAAAGGATAGTGAAATGCATATTAAACTGACAACTAATGTACCCGTGTATTATAGACCCTATAAATTATCACACGATGAAAAATTAAAAGTTCGCGAAATAGTTAAAGATTTGCTTAATAAAAGTATAATTCGTGAATCTGACTCGGAGTACGCTAGCCCAATTCTATTGGTGAAAAAGAAAGATGGTTCTGATAGAATGGTGGTGGACTACCGTGCACTGAATCGGATTACTGTTAAAACTAGACATCCCCTACCGTTGATTAATGACTACATAGACCGATTAGGTAAATCTCGCTGGTTTGGTTCCTTAGATATGGTATCTGGGTTTCACCGACTTAGAGTTGCTGAGGAGTCTATACATAAGACGGCATTTGTTACCCCGGAAGGCCACTACGAATATTGTAAGGTCCCCTACGGATTAGCAAATGCACCGATTTTTTATCAGAAAACTATTGCTAAAACGCTAAAATCCTTAATTGAGGCCGTACAGGTTGTAGTCTATATCGATGACGTACTTATATTGACACAAAGCATTAACGAAAACCTTATTATATTAGATTCGGTAATTAAAACTTTGACAGAGGCAGGATTTTCTATCAACTTAAAGAAATGCACTTTTCTAACCAATGAAATCGAATATCTCGGTAGGATTATACGCGATGGTCAGGTTAGGCCGAGCACTTATAAAATTAACGCGTTAGTTAAATCACCACCCCCGAATAATTTCAAACAGGTGCGGCAATTCCTAGGCCTCGCTGGGTATTTTCGTAGATACATATCTAATCACGCGATTAAGACCGCGCGTCGAGAATGAAAGCAAAGATCGAGAATGATGAGGTCTACTCTCCGACCTACCATGCTCCAAGCTGCTCAAGGCTCCGAAAAGTTCCAAATGGAACTTCAAAATCAATTCACCGCGTTTAAAACCATAAGCAGCATTGATGAGAGAACCGACACGCTGGTCAAAATACTGCAAAACACATCCCGCAAGTGTTTTCCGCCACAGAGAAGAGACAACGCACCAAAACTCTCTGCTGAGACACTCGAGCTCATGAGAAAACGACGAGAACTACCATCGTTTTTGTCAGATAAGGCCTTAAACCGAACAATAAAAACGCTGACGCGACGCGATCTCCGACGCTCCAATACCCGTGCCATCAAGGCTGCGATTGAGCAAAATCGGGGATCGAAAGTGTTCGCTCGCAAGTTTGGGAGGCCGCGTCTGACAAAACTTAAAACTGAAAATGGTGGGGTTGTTACCTCTAGGCCTGAGATTATCGGAGAAGTAGAGAGGTTTTATGGGCAGTTGTTCTCTTCAAGATCGGATAAACCCGTGGGAATCAGTATTGATGACCAGCGCACCCCTCTTATGCGCCATTACTCCGAGGAGCTCCCGGTCATTGACCAAGGAGAGATTAGGGCGGCTCTAGAACAGCTTAAAAACAACAAAGCTCCGGGAGATGACGGAATCACAACAGAGTTGCTTAAGGCAGGCGGGACTCCGGTCCTGAAAGAGCTAGCAAGCCTCTTTAATTCCGTCATCCAACATGGCAAGACCCCGGAAACGTGGAGCGGGAGTGAGGTGGTACTGTTTTTCAAGAAAGGTGATAAAACCCTCTTGAAAAACTACAGACCAATCTCCCTCCTGAGTCACGTGTATAAGCTGTTCTCAAGAGTCGTCACGAACCGTCTCGCCAGACGACTTGACGAGTTCCAGCCCCCAGAGCAAGCCGGCTTTCGATCAGGCTACAGCACCGTGGACCACATCCATACTGTTAGGCAGATTGTGCAGAAGACCGAAGAGTACAATCAGCCGCTGTGTATGGCATTTGTGGACTACGAGAAAGCCTTCGACTCCATCGAAACCTGGGCAGTGCTCGACTCATTGCAGAGATGTCATATCGATTGGAGATATATCGAGGTACTGAGATGTCTGTACAACGCCGCTACAATTACTGTCCACATCCAGGACTGTAAGACGAAGGCGATCCAACTGCGCAGAGGGGTGAGACAGGGGGATGTAATATCCCCGAAACTGTTCACCAACGCGTTGGAAGACGTTTTCAAAACGCTGGATTGGACTAGGTATGGAGTCAATGTAAACGGCGAGTACATCTCACACCTTCGATTGGCCGACGATATCGTCATCATAGCAGAGTCGCTGGAACAACTCACCGAAATGCTGCGTAGCCTAGGCGAGTCTTCCCGGTGTGTCGGTCTCGGTATGAACTTGGACAAGACCAAGGTCATGTTCAATAGGCATGTCGTGCCATACGCTGCCGAAACGTGGACACTAACTGCGGGACTAGTCCACAAATTCAAAGTCGCTCAGCGTGCTATGGAGCGAGCTATGCTCGGATTATCTTTGAAGGATAAGATCAGAAATGAGATTATCCGGAAAAGAACCAGAGTCACCGACATAGCTTGCAAAATTAGCAGGCTGAAGTGGCAGTGGGCTGGTCACGTATGTCGTAGGACCGATGGCCGTTGGAGCAGACGAGTCCTAGAGTGGAGACCGCGAATCGGCAAGCGCAGCGTAGGGCGCCCTCCAGCCGGGTGGACCGACGACCTTAAGAAGGTGGCGGGCACCAACTGGATGCGGAAGGCGGAGGACAGGGAGCTTTGGCGCACCTTGGGAGAGGCCTATGTTCAGCAGTGGACAACGATTGGCTGTTGATTGATTGATTGAAGACCGCGCGCATTGCAGCCCTAACTAGGAAGGGAATAATTTTTGACTGGACCGACGAACATGAAAACGCACGTCAGGAAATAATTTCTTATTTAACAAATAAACCAATTCTAGCTATATTCGACCCTGACTTAATGACCGAATTACATACTGATGCCAGTTCAATTGGCTATGGCGGTATTCTTATGCAAATACATAAAGACGGGTTGTCGTATATTTTAGTAAATTAACTGCCGGCGCGGAGCCCAAATACAACAGCTATGAGTTGGAGACCCTTGCCGTAGTAAAATCATTGCAACATTTTAGACAATATTTAATTGGCAAAACTTTTAAAATAATCACAGATTGTAATGCGCTAAAAATGACGCAACGCAAAAAGGATCTCCAACCCTTTGTTGCAAGGTGGTGGATGTATATGCAGGATTTGGATTTCTCGCTAGAATATCGTAAGGGCATACTTATGTCACATGTCGATTATTTAAGCAGAAACCCGGTCAATGTTGTCGATATCATTCGAAAGCCTCAAAATTGGGCTCAAGTGGCACAAGCAGGTGACGAGGAAACCATTTCTTTGTTAGAGAAATTAAATAACGGTGAATTAGATAACACGCGTTATGTAAAACGTAATGACCTCTTGTATTATAAATACGACGTCACGGGTGAGCAAGCGCGATTCTTGTGTTATGTACCAAAAGCATTTAGATTAAGCTTGTTACGCGTTTTCCACGATGAGCATGAACACATCGGTATAGACAAGACGATTGATCTGATCTTACGGCACTTTTGGTTCCCCGGTATAAGACGATTTGTCGCGAAATATTTCACACACTGCGTTATTTGTATTTCTCATAAACAAACTCCCCGAGCACCTTTACAACCTATATCTTCGTGGCAAAAAGATTCGGTACCATTAGACGTGATACACCCCGACGTACTCGGGCCGCTGAGAGATAGCGATGGTCATAAACACGTACTCATTATAATTGACGCATATACAAAATATTGTTTACTGTTCGCGTTAACACGCCAAGATAGTAGTGAGCTAAAGCGTGTAATAACTCAAATTATATCGCTGTTCGGTACTTTTAAAAAGCTAGTGTGCGATAGAAGTCGTAAGTTTGATAATTACGAATTTATTAACTGGATATCTGGTTACGGTGTCGAAGTGCATTTTATTACTCCCGAAATGCACCAAGAAAACGGCCAAGTTGAACGTTACTGCCGCACAGTACTTAATATGATAAGGGTTGAAGTAAATTATAATAAAAATGATTGGTCAAAATTATTGTGGAAATTACAACTAGTATTAAATATCACTAAACATAAGACAATCCAATACCCGGCACTTAATCTTCTCATTGGCACCGATTCGACTACTCCGTTAATAAATAGCTTGATTAGACATAACCTACGAAGGTTCAAATCTAAATCGCGACGCGACTCGCGAATTAAAAAGGCAACGAGCTGAAGAGCTTATTCGCGATAATAGAAACAAACAAGATGCTTATGTTAATAAAAATAGAAAACCTCCTAAAATGTATCAAGTAAATGACTTGGTTTACTTGATCAAGAATTCTCAAAGCACCGGGAAACTTGATATTGGTATGAGAGGCCCTTATAAAGTAACGAAGGCGCTCCCTAATGATAGATACGAAGTCCAATTGTTGGCTGGTGCCTATGGCAAAACTACTCAGGTAGCTGCAACATATATGGTTTTATGGAAGGGTGAATGGACACCTGAAACTTGTGCTGCATTTTTTGAAGGTATTTACTTGTTGTGCATGAGTTGTTATTTGTCTTGACTTTATTTATTTATTGTGGCATGTAAATGTGAGACGTTCTAGTGGAAAAGACCCATGTAAAACCTGGGCGCACGGTATTTGGTTGACCACAATGGTTTCTGGGGTGAGTCAGTTGCGCAGCTGACAACAGACCTGTGTAAATCCATGATGTATAGGTATCTGGGGTGACCTACTATAGACTGATGTAAAACCTGTTCGTACAAACGACTTTGTGCGAGGTATTCGGTTGCGTGGGAACAGACCTGTGTAAAACCTATGTAGTCTATTCAAACTGACTTGTGTAGTTGACAAATATACAAATATATGCCTTGTTGAGTAATAGAACAGACGTGACTAATGATGGATCTTTGTGTGTTTATTTCCTCAGAAACCAATGATGACAATGCTGAGCAGTTATCCGATGTTGTGGGTGTTACCGGTCCATCCACAAGTTCATCTGAGGGCTTCAGGGACGCAGCCCCGTCAGGAGAGGCCGTGTTGGAGGAAGACTAATATTTTAATTCAGCAACACCACACCTGCCTATAAAAGACGAGATGTTGGCGATAAGAGCTCATTATTACGTTAACTTTTGAAGTGTGCGGAAGCTCTGCCCGAATAATTACCGATTTAATTAAATTACTAATTATTTTATGTTTGTTTAAAGTCATAAATTGTGTATGTACTTGAGGCCGAAGGCCAAATAAATCTTTTTTTTATTTTAATAATTGTTTGATTTATAACAATAGTATATCAGTTGTCTGGTTTCCATAGCACGAGTTTTGTACAAGCTTAATTTGGGATCAGATGGCCGTGTGTGAAAAATGTCCCAGGATGTTATTATCATTAGTTTCAAAGATTTAGAATTAGGATTACGTTGTTAATGTACCAGGAGAACATAAACAGTGAGACGGTTTCACCGAACGATTAGATTAAAAGAGTCAATTAGTTTCAGTTAGGATTACAGTGTTAATGTACCAGGAGATCATAAACAGTGAGTCGGTCTCACCGAACGATTAGATTAAAAGAGTCAATTAGTTTCATTTAGGATTACAGTGTTAATGTACTAGGAGATCATAAACAGTGAGTCGGTCTTACCGAACGATTAGATTAAAAGAGTTAATTTTGACTAGACGTTTGGCGCGGTTGGTAGATACTTGCCTTTTCACGCCGAAGGTTGTGGTTTCGATTCCCACCCAGGACAGACATTTGTGTGCATGAACATGTCTGTTTGTCCTGAGTCTGAGTGTAATTTTCTGTATAAGTATGTATTTACAAAAGAAAAGTAGCATATGTAGTATATCAGTTGTCAGGTTTCCATAGCACGAGTTCTGTACAAGCTTAATTTGGGATCAGATGGCCGTGTGTGAAAAATGTCCCAGGATATTATTATTATTAGTTTCAAAGATTTAGAATTAGGATTACGTTGTTAATGTACCAGGAGAACATAAACTGTGAGACGGTTTCTCCGAACGATTAGATTAAAAGAGTCAATTAGTTTCAGTTAGGATTACAGTGTTAATGTACCAGGAGATCATAAACAGTGAGTCGGTCTCACCGAACGATTAGATTAAAAGAGTCAATTAGTTCCAGTTAGGATTACAGTGTTAATGTACCAGGAGATCATAAACAGTGAGACGGTTTCACCGAACGATTAGATTAAAAGAGTCAATTAGTTTCAGTTATGATTACAGTGTTAATGTACCAGGAGTTTTACAGTTTTAATCTAACCGTTCGGTGAGACCGACACACTGTTTATGATCTCCTGGTACATTAACACTGTAATCCTAACTGAAACTAATTGACTCTTTTAATCTATAATTGAATTATAATAATAATGTCCTCCAGACCGATTTCGGCTACGGCGGCCAATCTCAAGATTGATTAGCCAAATACTCAGGAGATATTATAGTGCACAAGTGTGTGCGCAAACACAGGTGCACTCCCTATTCCCTATCTCTCATAATCCGATGGGACGGCAATCCGATACGACCGGAAAGAGTTCAGGCGCAGGACCATCAGCTTTAAGTGCTTTCCGAGGCACGGGAGTGTACACATTTCCAACTTCCAGACTCCGGGCTGCTACTCAGAATTTTCTGACAGACAAACCCAATAGCTTTTTTTATTTGCCCGACCTGGGAATTGACCTGGAGGGGGTCTGCCTTACATCAAGCCACTAGACCAACGAGGCAGTCATAATTATACGAGGACTTTGAAGAGAATAGATTATCATCTCAACCACCCCATTTACCATTTCCCTTATAATAAATTATTTTTTATTGGACAGAGAGTGTCTGACCAGAGACAAATATTAACCATCTACTTGATACTCAAATATCAATATTTGCAAAGAAGATAAATATACATTTCAACTAATTGTAAAAGGTGTATTAAATACAATATTAACACGTACATAGTGCTATTTTGATTTTAAATAAGAATATTTAATTTAAATCTCAGTTTATTTGAAATTTTAAGTCAACTAACTTCTAAATAAGTTATTATTATAACAATTTAACATACGATAAGATTATCATAGTCGTGTCACCGTGGCGTCACGGAAGGGTAGATATGCAAACATGGTATAACTAAGAATTTAATGTTTTTGAATGTACATATTTTCAAATATAAAGACATAACCTTTTACTGTTGCGATTTCTGTTTCTCTTTTTTAATTTCAAATGAAATTTTGGTGGTAATTCTCCACCGCGTCATTGGCGTTTTGAGAAATATTAACCATCATTTATATTGTCAATGTGCCACCAACATTGGGAACCAAGATGTAATATCTATTGTGTATGTACGTTATTCCATAAATCTAGTCATATAATTATTTAATATTAACTAGAAATTGGATGTATGTGTGTACATACATAAGAAGCCATTAGTTCCATATTATACTTTCATATATATATATATATATAAGCCTTTATATATTGCAATATTATTTATACATAAGCATAGACGTTTTGCATGTATATTATATACGTAATAAAAACTCTGACACTGATTAATTAACTGACTGAATAAAAATGAGCTATGAGTGAAAATTTGCTCGATCACATATGATGGTTTATTAAAAATTTGTCCACTAGTGTTAAATATATGAAAGTTTATATGGATGGTCCACATTTTTTTTATACAGTGTTGCCAACTTGGGGGTTTTCCCCCTAAATAGGGCTATGTCAGATGAAATCAAATAGGATATTTTCAGGTCAGACATTTTTTAGGAGGAACATTTTTTAAAGAAATTCTCTCCGGGGATTAACTCTTCAGCTTCATTTAATTGAGTATATTTCAAGTTTACTAATGCTACTTGCAGTACTTGATTTGCTTTTTTTTTAACATCATATTATAAATGTATTTTGTATTTGTTTCAATTCATCCGTCAGGAGGATGCTTCTAAGAGGTTGGCAACACTGTTTTTATGTAACATAAAAATACCATCATCGTTTGTCGTTTTTTGTAATTTAATCCGCAAGGCGAAACGCCCCCCAAGCAATCATGAAGTGAACACGACAAGAAAACTGGTTACAGATACAATTAATATATTTAATTTATCTAGAATATTCAAGAGAGATCTCGAATTTTGCATTGGAGCCGTGTTCTATAGAATTCATGGTATGTACGGGAAGGTTTGCGTGACCCGGCCGATGGCTCTGTAACAAAACAATTTCGTTAATATATAAAAATGGCTGTTTGTGTATCTGTTTGTGATTAATAGAGTTCGGACCGTTTGAATCACCATCATAGTTGAAATTTAGATGTATGTCTCATGGATGATTTTATAATATCCACTTCGTTGTAACGCCGCTAGATGGCACTGTACCACATTAACAGTCACCTACCGGGTTTTGCTAGTAAAGTACAAAAGTGTCTGTTGGTCGAAGATATCTCTTCTTAAGAACAAAACTTATTCCAACATGATTCAAAACAGTTACAGTATATAAATGTCCCACAGCTGGGCTAAAACCTCTCCTTCTCAGGACAAGGTTTGAGCTTATTCCACAACCTGCTTCGATGCATGGATTTCCTTCACCGAACACTTATAAATTAAATGTGTGAAAGTCAGTGGAGCTAGCGATCTCGGATACCAACACTGAGCTGACGATATACTTTATTGGCTCAACAATTCAACTGTAATTAGAAGTTATCGTTGGGTTCGTTGAGCGGTACCTGGTCCCCAGCCCCGCCGTGAACAGCAGCCGGCGGCCCCGCACGAGGTACTCCGGACAGCGGGCGAACCTGAACAGCACGGAGGCCCCCTCGCCCGCCCTCAGCACGTTGTTCGGAGACATTATACCCTAAAGCGAAAAATATATCCGTGGTCAGCGATGAGATGAGCAACCCGATGGTAAGTGGTCACCACCGCCCATAGACATTGACACCGCAATAAATATTAACCATCGCTTACATCACCAATGCGTCACCAACCTTGGGAACTAAGATGTTATGTCCCTCGTGCCTGTAGTTACACTGTTTTACTCACCAACAACAATGCTATTGCTGTTTGGCGGCAGAATATATTATAAGTGTGTGTGGTAACTGGTGGTAAGGGCATTGTGCAAACCCGCCTGGGTAGGTACCACCCACTCATTAGATATTCTACCGCTAAACAGGAATATAACATAAAAAAATAAATATCATTATCATACTTAAGTATTTTACGCAACACCACAAATTATACCAAAATTAAACTATTTAATTCCATTCCGCAAAGTGAGTTTGATGTATGTATTCGTTACCTCGATAATGGCCGTCTGAATTTTCATGTACTTAATTTGTGATTATAATTCATCTCGTACTTTACGACGAAGGAAAACATCGTGAGGAAACCTGCATGTGTCTAATTTCACTGAAATTCTGCCACATGTGTATTTACCAAACCGCACTGGAGCAGCGTGGTGGAATAAGCTCCAAACCTTCTCCTCAAAAAAGGGAGAGGAGGCCTTTAGCCCAGCAGTAGGACATTCACGTGCTGTTACGGATAAAAAAACACACACACACACAATGTGCTGTGCAAACATATACAAGTCTATAGTCGATTCCAATAGCAAGTAGAGTATATAAGGAACTTTGACCTTGAAATTTGGTCGAAATCTTAATATTCTGTGGTATTGACTATGGATTCGCGAAAAATTTAGCCTTTTGGTTATCTGTGAAGTTGTTATCGGAACTTTGTAAGTAAAACTAAAGTGTATATAAGTGTTTAAGTGTAACAGTGTCGTGTTATATATAGAGATATATTGATCGAGAAGTGTTTGTGGTGTACAATACAGCAGAGCTGGTAGCGAATCGCGTAGAATCGCATATCTAAGGTTTGCTAATCTTTTAAAAACGAGTAGAGTTTTCTGCTCACCTGAAAGTATATACAGCGTCTAGGGTCGTTTGGGTCTTCGAGGAACACCAGGTCGTCACACATGCACTTGTCCTGCGTGTCGCTCGACACGTGCGCGTCGCTGTACTTGCTCCCGTCGTCCGACATATACACGTTCGTGCACTTCGTGTCCGATGTGTTCGTGAGGCTGTTCTTCACGTTGGCGATGTCCTGGAGGATATTCTTGTTCTGTCTCCTTGCGTTCTTTCGATTATTCTCCGAAGCTTGCGACGATTGGACTAGTTCTGATATCTGTAACGATGAATTTTGAAAATAAAAAAATATATGACTTTTTTAATTTCGTATAGGTACGCTGGCAAATGACCACCTTATGGTAAGTGGTCGTCACTACCCATAGACTTTGTCACAGTCTATTAACCACCCCTATCATCGTAATGCGCCATCAACCTTGGGAACTAAGATATTAAGTCTCTTGTGCCTATAGTTACACTGTCTAACTCATCTTTCAAACTAGCACACAATAATACTAAGTATTGCCATGGCGGTAGAAACGTTATTCAAAAAGGCCTTTTTAAATCGTTTGTATAATATAATTTTAAACATAAAGCTACAACCAGTATGGCTACTCTGTAAGAACATTCTCTCACTCATCATCATCATGTCAACATTTCACCGGAGAGTGATGAATCTAAAATTCTAGAATAGCACTACTGGCCGCGTATATATATTCTGTCTTAAATAAATGTAAGTTTTTATTTAGTAATAAGGTTTGAATTAGCGACCCACCTGTCGTCCTCTGCAAGTCCCGGGCGGACAGCCTCCGAAGGTGGGCCGCTCGTGTCCCGCGGCGTAGCCCCCCGGCCGCGCTAGCAGCACCATGCCCTGCCGCAGTCCCGGCGGGAAGCGACCCAGGCCCAGCGACGCCGACTGTCCCGCGCGCACGCTGCCGCACGGGACGCGGTTGCGGTATATATTGAGCAAGGATATCTCCGCGAACTCGCCGGACTCCAGAGGTCCTGCGGGGTGGGGGGGGGGGGTGTTAAATATACGTCGCTCTATTCATCTCACAACTAACAGAACGCAACGCACCTATGATAAGTTCGTCGCCCTCGTAGAGTCGCCCTCGCGCGAGCAGTCCCCCCACGACGGGCCCCGTCGAGTCCCCTACGTGGAAAATTTCGTCTATTTGAAACTCGCACGCCTCCTGTAAAGTGACATAAATTATAACATTTATAATTTAATAAAAAGGATACTAGTCAACTGCGCAACATATGGTTCACTCACGTCCTCGGGGCGCTGCAGGTCGCGGCGCGGCGCCAGCGCCAGCAGGCACGCGTGCAGCGCGTTGAGGCCGGCGCCGCGCACGCAGCTCACCGGGAACACGGCCACCCTGCCGGCCGACACTACTGTGATTTGCGTTCAACTATATATATATATCTGATCCGAAACTAAGCAGAGCTTGTACTATGGCAACCAGACAACTGATATACTATTGTATAGACAATTACACACAGACTCAGGAAAAACAGACATGTTAATGCACACAATTGTCTGTCCTGAGTGGGAACCGAACCCACAACCTTTGGCGTGAAAGGCAAGTATCTAGCAAGGGTGGTTGGCGTAGCTATAGACAATACTATTACCATTACCAATAGTATGGAACTCGTTTTAAGGTCATACATAAGAGTTCACCCAGAAACACTTCGGGTTAAATAAAGGCTTGTGAAGCTACTCACTCCTCATACTTTTTGATTTCCTCGTCTACATTGTCTATGGTGTCCAGAATCGACTTTTGAACTTTATAGTATAAGTTTATAGTATAAGTTGATAATATGACTACAGTGCCATCTATAATATTATCTTGTAGCTGAATTAAAAAACTTACAGCCACTGGGTCGCTGTGACCCTGGCCCCTATGGGCCAAAAATTAAAGACACGACAGGTTAGGGGGCAACCCCGCAGCCCGTACCCAGACTGGCCTAGGCCAGTTAGGAGGAACCAACTCTCCCTCTTAAAAAACTTTCATTAATAAGACGTATTGCTCGATAAGGGTTTATAAATATGATAAAAAATTGTGTTTAAACTCTTCAATCAATCAATCAACAGCCAATCGTTGTCCACTGCTGAACATAGGCCTCTCCCAAGGTGCGCCAAAGCTCCCTGTCCTCCGCCTTCCGCATCCAGTTGGTGCCCGCCACCTTCTTAAGGTCGTCGGTCCACCTGGCTGGAGGGCGCCCTACGCTGCGCTTGCCGATTCGCGGTCTCCACTCTAGGACTCGTCTGCTCCAACGGCCTTCGGTTCTACGACATACGTGACCAGCCCACTGCCACTTCAGCCTGCTAATTTTGCAAGCTATGTCGGTGACTCCGGTTCTTTTCCGGATAATCTCATTTCTGATCTTATCCTTCAAAGATACTCCGAGCATAGCTCGCTCCATAGCACGCTGAGCAACTTTGAATTTGTGGACTAGTCCCGCAGTTAGTGTCCACGTTTCGGCACCGTATGTCATGGCAGGTAAGACGCATTGGTTGAAGACTTTCGTCTTCAAACATTGCGGTATAGACGACTTGAGGACTTGACGAAGGTTGCCAAATGCTGCCCATCCCAAGCGAATTCTTCGATCGGCTTCCTTCTCGAAGTTGTTCCTACCGACTTGTATTATCTGTCCTAGGTAGGTATATTCACTAACAACTTCGAGAGGTTTCCCCTCGACGTATATCGGTCCCGGCACGACATGCCTATTGAACATGACCTTGGTCTTGTCCAAGTTTTACTACGCTTACTACGCAGCATTTCGGTGAGTTGTTCCAGCGACTCTGCTATGATGACGATATCGTCGGCAAATCGAAGGTGTGAGATGTACTCGCCGTTTACATTGACTCCATACCTAGTCCAATCCAGCGTTTTGAAAACGTCTTCCAACGCGTTGGTGAACAGTTTCGGGGATATTACATCCCCCTGTCTCACCCCTCTGCGCAGTCGGATCGCCTTCGTCTTACAGTCCTGGATGTGGACAGTCATTGTAGCGGTGTTGTACAGACATCTCAGTACCTCGATATATCTCCAATCGATATGACATCTCTGCAATGAGTCGAGCACTGCCCAGGTTTCGATGGAGTCGAAGGCTTTCTCGTAGTCCACAAATGCCATACACAGCGGCTGATTGTACTCTTCGGTCTTTTGCACAATCTGCCGAACAGTATGGATGTGGTCCACGGTGCTGTAGCCTGATCGAAAGCCGGCTTGCTCTGGGGGCTGGAACTCGTCAAGTCGTCTGGCGAGACAGTTCGTGACGACTCTTGAGAACAGCTTATACACGTGACTCAGGAGGGAGATTGGTCTGTAGTTTTTCAAGAGGGTTTTATCACCTTTCTTGAAAAACAGTACCACCTCACTCCCGCTCCACGTTTCCGGGGTCTTGCCATGTTGGATGACGGAATTAAAGAGGCTTGCTAGCTCTTTCAGGACCGGAGTCCCGCCTGCCTTAAGCAACTCTGTTGTGATTCCGTCATCTCCCGGAGCTTTGTTGTTTTTAAGCTGTTCTAGAGCCGCCCTAACCTCTCCTTGGTCAACGACCGTGAGCTCCTCGGAGTAATGGCGCATAAGAGGGGCGCGCTGGTCATCGATACTGATTCCCACGGGTTTATCCGATCTTGAAGAGAACAACTGCCCATAAAACCTCTCTACTTCTCCGACAATCTCAGGCCTAGAGGTAACGACCCCTTCATTTTTAAGTCGTTTTTTAAGTCGTCGGTCCACCTTGTAGGGGGCCTGCCCACGCTGCGTCTTCCGGTTCGTGGTCGCCACTCGAGAACCTTTCTGCCCCAGCGGCCGTCGGTTCTGCGAGCAATGTGCCCCGCCCACTGCCACTTCAATTTAGCAATTCTTCGGGCTATGTCGGTTATTTTGGTTCGCCTGCGGATTTCATCATTTCTGATTCGATCTCGCAGAGAAACTCCGGGCATAGCCCTCTCCATTGCCCTTTGAGTGACCTTGAGCCTTCTTATGAGGCCCATTGTAAGCGACCACGTCTCTGATCCATAAGTCATCACTGGCAACACACACTGGTCGAAGACTTTCGACTTGAGACACTGCGGTATTTGGGATGAGAATCGTGTAGCTTCCCGAACGCTGCACAGCCGAGTTGAATTCGACGATTGACCTCTTTCTCGAAGTTGGACCTACCTAGTTGGATGGTCTGACCTAGGTAGACATAGTTGTCTACAACTTCGAGTGCAGAATTTCCAACCTTGACTTGAGTGGGTGCAACATGGATGTTCGACATGATTTTCGTCTTGTCCATGTTCATTTTTAGACCCACTTGTTGGGAAACCCTGCTGAGGTCATCGAGCATAGTGCCGAGGTCTTCCAAGGTCTCGGCCATAATTACGATGTCATCGGCAAATCGAAGATGAGTGATGTACTCGCCGTTGATACTGATGCCAAGTCCGTTCCAGTCCAGAAGCTTGAAAACATCTTCCAATGCAGCGGTAAACAGTTTCGGAGATATCACGTCTCCCTGTCTTACACCTCTCTGCAGTTGGATAGGTTTTGAGTTCCAATCCTGGAGTCGGATCGACATGGTGGCGTTCTCGTACAAGCACTTTAACACCCTGATATACCGATAATCAATTTGGCACCTTTGAAGAGAATTCAGCACGGCCCAGGTTTCGATCGAATCAAAGGCTTTCTCATAGTCCACAAACGCTAAGCAAAGTGGCTGGTTATACTCCTCAGTCTTCTGTATAACTTGCCGCAGCGTATGTATGTGGTCTATGGTGCTAAAGCCTTTCCGGAATCCGGCTTGTTCGGGTGGCTGGAAGTCGTCAAGCCTTTGCTCGAGACGATTCGTAATGACTCTCGAAAACAACTTGTAAACATGACTCAACAGTGAGATGGGCCTGTAATTCTTCAGAAGGGTTTTATCACCCTTCTTAAAGAAAAGTACCACCACACTTCTGTGCCATGCTTTTGGCGTTTGACCTTTGGCAATGACGGAGTTAAAAAGCCTCTGAAGAGCCCTGAGGATCGGTATACCACCCGCCTGTAATACCATCATCACCAGGTGCCTTGTTGTTTTTGAGTTGTCCGAGAGCCATTCTAATCTCGAAAAGACTGACGTCCTGAAAATCTTCAGTGTAGTGTCGGGTTAGTCTTGCTCTGGGATCTGCAGCATGACTACTGACAGGTGATTGAGCTGTCGTGTACAGCTGACCGTAGAATTTCTCAACCTCTTCCAACAGCTCAGATCTTGACGTGACTATTCTGCCATCCTCAGTTTTCAGCCTTGTCAGTTGACTCTGACCAACAGACAGATCTCTGGCGAACACTTTAGAGCCTTTGTTCCGCTCGATGGCCTCTTTAATGCGCATTGTATTAAATTGGCGAGTGTCGCGAGTTAGAGACTTTGAAATCTCTCTGTTGATCAGCCGATAGCCGGCAGCATCAGCTGGGGACGTCAGAATCATTTTTCGTCTTTCCTGTCTTCGTCATAAGCCGTAGGGTAGAGGCAGAGATCTTTTTGGTTCCTTTTGTACGGCTGGTCTTGAAGGTCTTAGACCCAGCCGTACGGACAGTTTCCACAAGCCTGTCGTTGTATGTGTCCACTTCCTCGCAGTCTGCTAGGCAATCGAATCGGTTTTGGAGTTCGAGCTGAAAGGCTTCAGGATTTCGGATTTGAAGAGGTGATGGTCGGAGCGTAGACTTCATCAGTCGGGACCTCTGGAGTTTAACATTGATATTTAACGAGCCTCTTACGAGTCTGTGATCGCTCCCAGTTTTGACTGCATTGATCACGGAGACGTCATTAAATATTTGTCTTCTCGTCGACAAGATGAAGTCTATCTCATTCTTGGTTTTCCCATCAGGGCTCACCCAGGTCCATTTACGCTGACCTGGCTTCTTGAAAAAGGAGTTCATCATAAAGAGTCCCTCCTTCTCCATAAAGTCGGCCAACATCTGGCCTCGAGGGTTGCGGTCTCCAATTCCATGAGGTCCCACCTTTAACTCATCACCGAATCGTTTGCCCAGCTTCGCGTTAAAGTCCCCCATTACAACAGTGAAATGAGTCTTGTTGGTATGTATGGCTTTAGATAAATCCTCATACATGACCTCAATCTCTTCGTCGGAGTGTGTCGAAGTCGGCGCGTATACCTGTATGACCTTCAAAGAATACCGCTTGGTGATTCTAAGTATAAGGTACGCCACCCTAGCCGACACGCTCTCGATTTTCACAACGTTGTTAACGAGGTACTTGTGGACTATGAACCCGACACCACCTTGAGACAGTTGATCGCCCTCTCGGAAATAGAGAAGGTTACCGGATTTCAGGATCATCGTATCCACCCCCTGTCTTCGGACTTCGGATAATCCGACGATATCCCAGTGTAACCTGCTCAATTCTTCCTCCAGTTCGATGATCTTCTCGTTGGTCCGCAGTGTACGCGTGTTATATGTTGCCAGGGCCAGAGGTCGTCGGTGTTGGTAACACGAAATCTGCCGGGGATTCTTAGCACTCCCTGCCCCGCCGTTACCACAGCTGTTACCAAGGCTAGGAATAGCAGGGCTGCCGGGGACTAGGGGCCGTGGTTTAGTTGCGCGAATCATGAGGGGATATGCCATAATCGCCACGCTTGGCAGACGGGTTGGCGATCGCAGTAAGTTAGTCATAGTACTCAGAGAGACGCTGCTGCCCGTTCTCTGGTGTATATTCACTTGGGTCGACTTCTACGCCCCCCACGGGACGAGATGGGGTGGTGATATTCGTCGCCGTCACCACACGGCAAATTTTCAGTGTTAAGTTTTGTCAGATGCGGCCTCCCAAACTTGCGAGCGAACACTTTCGATCCCCGATTTTGCTCAATCGCAGCCTTGATGGCACACACACTACTGATTTCCACAATGCTGCTAATGAGATCCTTTTTGATTAGAAAACCGACACCACCCTGGGAGAGGTTATCACCTTCGCGGAAGTAGAGTAAGTTACCGGACTCTAGAGTTATCGTGTCCTCCCCCTGTCTTCGGACTTCAGATAACCCCAGTATATGCCAGTTTATATGACTTAACTCTACTTCTAATTCGGCGAGGTGATGGTCCAGCCTCATCGAGCGTCCATTATACGTTGCCATGTGCAGTCGTTTTATACGGTAGCCTGCCGTGAACCGGTGATTCTTAGCACCCCCTGCCCTGCCGATACCGCGACCGCTACCTTGGTCGGGCCTAGCGGGCTTGCCGGTAACTGGGGGCCTTTTTTTTGGGCGCATCTGCCATTAAGGGAGGGGTTTGCCCATACTCGCCGCGCTGGGCAGGCGTGTTGGCGAGCGCAGTAGGGGGGGTAAGATGTTTATGGGAGGGGGGACGCTGCTGCCCATCCCCCCTTTTCCCCGTCCCTCAGTCGCCTCTTACGACACCCACGGGATGAGATTGGGGGAGTACTATTCTAAGCCGGTATTATTTAAACTCTTACATAAGTATTATTTAAGCTCTTACATAGTTTAATTGTAGCAAAAGAGTTTAGTTTTTTGCCGATTATTTTATAGTAGTAGTAGGATCTACAGTTTGAGCTGGTGTTAGGTTTATATATTATTATAAACATACTTACAACGAGCATGGCGTAGTGCGGGGAGTAACCCGTGAGATATAATGTCCTATAATTTAAATATAATAAACCCTTAAAAATATTTAAAAAAAAAAAAAATTATGTATAAATGGGTATATTCTTAAATTTAAAGATACAATACACGACACAATATACCTACGATTACAACAGTTAAATTGTAACTTCACTATTTTTAGCACATTTATTTATTCATATTTATTAATTGCACAACACGAGTTCACTTTTTACGCCACGGAGTATGTTGGCACTGAGTGAGGTGGATGAGGCGGGTCGCGATATCTACGGCTAGCGCGCAACCCCTGGATTTCTCTTCTCAGGTACTTAGTGTACTTTTGTTTGCAGTATCTCCAACATATTATTTATTTATTTATTTTTTATTTATTTATTGGAAATAGTTACACCATCGACTTATCACTAACACATTCACTTAGCATTAGATACAGGGTATTAAATCTAGGTGAATAAATCATTACAGGTGTAAACAACATTGACCTTAAGATAAGACTATACTAACCTAATTATGTCTTAACTAAAAATTAAAAAAGATAAATAAATTATAGATAATTAAACAAAACATAAAATAAAATTGAAATACAACAACAAAAATCTACAAGGATTGAAATAATTAATTAATTTATGAATAAAATGGTTTTAAAGTTATACTATGAGATCTTTACAGAGCTTCACAAAAGTTGGCTTGCTTTGGGCAAAGATGTCGATATTGCCGTTAGAAGAATATTCATTATAAGAATTAATTATTCTGTTGAGGGGTGCATGTTTACCTAAATTTGTTTTAAAAACTGTAGTTCTAAAAGGTTTTTTTATTGGGTGTCTAGGAATTTTGCGGGGAACAACTAAATTGATTTGCTGAAGTAGTTCGGATGACATTATTTGACCATGGATCAGTTTGTGTAGGGTCAAAACATCGCTGATTTCACGGCGACTTTTAAGTGATATCATTTTAAAATGTTTTAGCCTATTGTTGTAGTTAGCGCGATAAGGACAACTAGTATCCTTGTATGCAAGAAAACAGGTAAAATTTTGTTGTATTCGCTCTAGTCTTTCGATATGAGTGTTATAAAAAGGGTTCCATATATTTGATGCATACTCTAAATTGGAACGTACAAGAGAATTATAAATGCAGAGCAATGAGCGAATATTCTTAAAATCCTTGCATGTTCGTTTTACAAATCCTAACATTTTCCAAGCTTTTGATATTATTTTGTCTAGATGATTAATAAAATTTAAATTGCTATCGATAAGTACACCTAAGTCTCGAATTGAATTAACCTCGGATAAAGGATCGCCAGATATAGAGTATTTAGATAATATCGGTTTTCTGCGTCTTGTAAACTTTATATGAAGACATTTTTTAACATTTAATTCCATGTTATTTTTATTGCACCAGCTAGCGATAGCGTCTATATCTGCTTGGAGAAGGTCAGAATCGGATAACGTTTTTATAGGTCTGTAGATTTTGAGATCGTCGGCGAATATTAAGCATTTGCTAAATTTAATGCTGTCTACTATATCATTAATAAAAACTAAAAAAAGAATTGGACCTAAATGGGATCCTTGGGGTACCCCGGATGTGGGAACAAATGCAAAAGATGAATAGCCGTGAGTAATCACCCGTTGAGATCGGTTATTTAAGTAGGATACTAACCAATTCAGCAAATTACCATGGATTCCGTAATACATAAGCTTAGATTGTATGATTGTATGGCTAACTTTGTCGAATGCGCTCGTAAAATCCGTGTAAATAGCATCAATTTGAGTCTTGTGATCAACGTTTTCGGACAGGTCTATAACATAGTCTAATAAATTAGTCGATGTTGATTTATTTTGCATAAAGCCATGTTGTTGTGTAGAGAGGATATTTTTGAAATATTTGGTTACAATTGGGCAAATGAGCTTTTCGAAAAGTTTTGGAATAACGCTTAAAATTGAGATAGGTCGATAGTTTTTGATATTACGCTTGTCGCCTTTTTTGTAAATAGGAACAACATTGGCAGATTTCCATATTGTAGGAAATTTAGCAGATTCGAGTGATTTTGAAAAAAGGATTTTTAAAGGAAGTGTTAAGTACTTACTAGTCATTTTAATAAATAATGGAGGAATTCCATCAGGACCAGGTCCTTTGCTAATATCAACGGATTTTAAGATTTTAGATATTTCACGTTCGGTCAAAGAAATTTTACTTAAGCAAAATTGGGGAAAACAATCTGCTGGATATGATATACGACCTTGACCATGTGGGGAATAGACTGACGCAAACTGTGAAGCAAAAAGATTACAAATATCTTCTCCTGTATTTGCTGTCATATTATTGAGGAACATTTCTCTAGGAAGATCTGAAGATTCACCACGATGATCCTTTACAAGAGACCAAAATTTCTTAGGATTTTTAAGAACCGATTCTTCTGTACTTAAGATATGCATACGATAACAAGAAGCTGTCAAAGACTCCACCCTATCATTGCTCAACTGAAGTTCTAATTGATCTCTAGGGTTTTTGTATAGTTTGTACCTTTTGAGAATTTTGTTGCGTTCAGCGATAAGTTTAATCAAGTTACGTGTAAACCAAGAAGGATATTTTAAATTACGAGGTTTTGTTTTGGGTACAGTAGATTGAATTATAATTTCCAGTAAGTCATAAAATTTAGCTACAGCCATATCGACATCTTTAAACGGAGATAGCTCCAATTCCCAATCAATTTGACATAACTTAGCATTAACTAAATGTATTAAACAGGTGACAGTGATGACAGCCGTGATGATTAGCATGACTATAAGGTTTAATTTATCATACGTAATCTCGTGCAGTAGGCTTGTGTTCGCCTGATTTACCTGCCCGTTTTGGGCAATGATAATTTCTTCTTTGCTTTGTGGTTTTCTTAATTTTAAATTTAACTCTAAGCGCTTAGTTCCATATGTTCGTATTTCACTCCCATTCGCGGCATAAAGTCTATAACTGTCACTATCACTGTGTCTGTAGGGTTTTTTAACGGCTGGCAAAACAGAAACGTTGGCTCCCGTGTCCACCAAAAAACGTAGACCACTGTTTAAGTCGGTCACGCAAAGGCGGTGGCATGGTAAAAGGGTGCAGACATCCGCCACTGACTGCACCTTATTTAGTTTTCCTTGTTCTGGGTATTTTTTTTATTCCATGCGCACGGCTCTGTACATTTGTTAGCTCTATGGCGAAATCGCGCATGATAGTAGCAAAGATCATCGGCGCTCCGTGACTTACGTCGTATCATATTACGGCCACGGGGTTTTGATCGGTAGCGATTATGAATATTATAATTTAGTTTTTTGTTTTGAAATCTTTGAATGTTCTGCAATTCCATCACTTGTAAAGATAACTGAGCCACCTGTGCTTGCAACACGGAAAGGTTATCAGCTGACGTCGACGGTTTACTACTAACCTCCGCTATTTGAATAGGCCTTGTATTTTCCATCATTTTGTCTGCAATAGTAGCCAAATTTTCCAAATCTTTTACATCAGTGACGGCAAGGACGGAGCGTACTGCGGCTGGCAAATGACCTTGCCACATGATACTCAGCGTTTCGTCGGGAATTTTCCTCCTGGCTAAATCTCGCATGCGTCTCAAAAGTTGAGATGGTTTCTCATCGCCAAGGTCGATTTCACTCAAAAGTTTTTGGAGTTGACGATTTTCTGATTCTTCGTACACTGCTAATAATCTCGATTTTAGGATGTCATATTTCTTCGTTTGGGGTTGCTAAAGTAGAATGTCTCTGACTTGTTGTATTACGTCTTTTCCCAGCTTCGTGACGACTAAGTTGAACTTCGCTTCGTCGCTTAGTTTTTGAGGTGTTAATATGGCTTCACATTGCACAAACCATAAGCGAGCTTGATCGCACCAAAACTCAGGGATTCTTGATGACACTGTGACTGTTGCTAACTCGGATGCTGTGCTGGCTCATGGTGTTCTATTTTCACTAGTCATTTTATAATCACTTATAATTTCGTATAAACTGACTGAATCACGTCGGGGTCACCAATTTGCCTTAAATGTCTTGTGGATGATGTAATGAAAGGCAATTGAGTATAGATATATGTATTGTAATATAATTTACAATATTTAATTGTTACGACGATATTACAGTGCGATGTTAGAATGGCGACTGGCGACAGAACATATAATAATGTATTAATTGACAATGTAGCATATCGAATATCGACTTGTTTCTAGGTGCCATTATGGACAGTGATTTTTGCTTACATTAATAAAAGTTAATACGTAGGCACAACGTATTGATTTTTTGACGAGCCGGTAGGCGTGGTTGGTAGTTACTTGCCTTTCATGCCAAAGGTCGTGGGTTCGATTCCCACCCACAAATGTCTGTCCTAGACATTTGTGTGCATGAACATGTCTGTTTGTTCTGAGTCTGGGTGTAATTATTTATATAAGTATGTATTTACAAAAGAAAAGTAGTATATGTAGTATATCAGTTGTCTGGTTTCCATAACACAAGCTCTGCTTAATTTGGGATCAGATGAGCGTGTTTGAATAATGTCCAATATTATTATTATTATTATTATATTATTGCTTTCTCAAGATAAGTAATGTAGTAGGCCCAGTAACAACACTATTATTAATGAAGTTTTATTAAATCGTTACTATCGAATGAATACCTATGGATTGCTGTTATCAATAGTATTAATAATAATAATGTCCTCCAGACCGATTTCGGCCACGGCGACCAATCTCAAGAGAGATTAGCCAACTACGCAGTAGATATTATAGTGCACAAGTGTGTGCGCAAACACAGGTGCACTCTCTATTCCCTAACTCCCATAATCCGATGGGACGGCGATCCGATACGACCGGAAAAAGTTCAGGCGCAGGACCAACGGCTTTACGTGCTTTCCGAGGCACGGGAGTGTACACACTTCCAACTTCCAGACTCCGGGCTGCTACTGAGAATTTTCTGACAGAAAAACTCAATAACTTTTTATTGGCCCGACCTGGGTATTGAACCCAGGACCTCCGGGGTCTGCGGTCTTATATCAAGCCACTAGACCAACGAGGCCGGCAAACGAGTTATCAATAGTATTGTGAACAGAGAGCTATAGTAACTATCGATAATATCGACAATATTGACACATGACGATACTTTCGGAAGTACTGTCGATAATAGTTTTCGAGGTCAAACTATCGATAGTTCTGCAACACTGATACCTGGGATTAGGTAAATGAAACTACAATTTATTAGATCGCTAGAACAATCACTTCTACACTATATATACTCAGTAGCGAATATCTAGACAGCGCGATTCAGAAATGTGACATTTCGAATGAGCGCCATCTATCGTTAACGGGGTGTAACATACGCCATCATACAACTGGATAATAGAATAACGGAAGCTTTTACAAAGATTAATATAATTGAAAAATGAGTATGAAAACTAGATAATGTTTAGACAACTTGTAGCCGAGATGGCCCAGTGGTAAGAACGCGTGAATCTTAACCGATGATCGTGAGTTCAAACCCGGGCAAGCACCACTGAATTTTCATGTGCTTAATTTGTGATTATAATTCATCTCTGCTTGACGGTGAAGGAAAACACCGTGAGGAAACTTGCTTGTGTCTAATTTCACTGAAATTCTGCCACATGTGTATTCCACCAACCCGCCTTTAGCCCAGCAGTGGGACATTCACAGGCTGTTACGGATACGAACGGTTTAGACAACTGCACGGGACTAATAATGGTACTTGTATGAGCGTGCAAGCACAGACAGTCTCTATTCCCACACACTCTTAATCCTATTGAGAACCGAGATGGTAGTGAATAGAATGTGTAAATCGTTACCAATGATAGCGTGTTAAAACCCAGATTAGCACCACTAAATTGGAACAGCGTATTGGAATAAGCTCCTCATCAAAGGGAGAAGAGGGAGGGATTAGCCCAGCAGTGGGACATAGACATTTATATAAAATCCCAGGGTGAAAATTAGAGAGAGTTCAGGCGCAAACAATGTCTTTACATGCTTCCAAAGCTCACTTCTAGTGTACAACTTACTTTTACTTTTCTTTTCTATTTACTTATTATAAAAAAATAACGCCTCTGCTGGGCTAAGCCCTCCCCTCCACTTGTGATTTGGAGCTCTAAATTGCAGTTTCAATGCGGGTTGATGGATATACATAGCAATACTTCATCCCATAAAAGCAGATCTCCTGACAATGTGCCCATTAATTAAGCACATCAAAGTGCAGTGGTGTTTGCCCGGGCTTTGCAAGTGGGTGGGGAATTGTTCTTATAGCATATGGGCCACCTGATGGTAAGCGGTCACCAACGCCCATAGACATTGGCATTGCAAGAAATGTTAACCATCGCTTACATCGCAAATGCGCCACCAACCTTGGGAACTGAGACGTTATGTCTCTTGTGCCTGTAATTATACTGTCTCACTCACCTTTCAAACCGGAACACAACAATACCAAGTACTGCTGTTTTGCGGTAGAATATCTGATGAGTGGGTGATACCTACCCAGTTAGCTACCTAAGTTATATATAATGTTATATATTTAATATTATTTATTATTCACTTGCGTCACCAGGTGCTGGAAGCGTCGCTCGCACGGCGAGATCAGCTGCAGTTTGTACTCGACGTTCCCGAAACGAGGCTCCGGGGGTAGACTCCCGTAGCACTCGTCGCCGGAATCGTCGGCGTCGGATGTTCTGAGGGCCAAATCGAATATATTTAACATTGATCTTATTTCGATTAATGCCATCCGCGTTCGGTGAGACCGACTCACTGTTTATGATCTCCTGGTACATTAACACTGTGTTGAGTATGTAAATAATATATAATATTATTGATAATTATTTGAGGATAATTACTGAGCACAATAAAAGACGTCCGTTCGGTTAAGTGTTTAAATGCGAGAGACCACCATACATAGGTTTACAATTACCCACAGTTAAAAGTAATATTATAAAACTACCCCATACATTACACCCTCACCCTTAATTACTTATATATTACTTAGAATTAACTTAACCTAACTTAAAAATAAATTATATAATATTTTTTTTTTTTTTTTTATTTATTTATTTGGGAAACATACAGCATAATATAATACATAAAATTTAGTAACAAAATAAATTTCACTTAAGCCAACAAAGTTTCCACTTATACAAACAAACATGGAGTGAACCTAACGATAACAAGTTATTTAACAATTTATTAAGATATATGAATAGAGTATTAAAAATAATTTAAAACAGAAAAAAAAAAACGATAAGTATATTACTGACAAATACAGTTTTTTAGAGCTTCTTTGAACTTAAATAAATTTTCGTTAAATATATCTATACTAGTGTAGCGTTTATTATGATTGTCACATGCTCTTACTAAAAAGCGATTTTTAGCATAGTTCGTTCTACACATTGGGACATAAAAGGTATGTTTTGAACGGGCAATGGAATGTGAGCACTTGATATAAATGTTGTTGACTAAGTACATTGAATCGACAAAATTATTTACAATTTTGTAAAGAAAAACCTGATCTTTGCATTCCCTGCGTTTCTCAAGCGACAAAATATTAAGCTTATTAATAGCATTGGACCCAAATTTACGCGTTAATCTTCTAATAAATTTATTCTGAACATTTTCGATAGCCATAACATACTTAGAGTATTGTGGATTCCAAACCGTTGAAGCGAATTCCAAATTAGATCTTACATACGAGTTATACAACACATTATATGTATTGATATGCTTAAAGTCTCTTCCCTGGCGAAATATGAAACCCATCATACTGTAAGCTTTTGCGATAATTTTATTCACATGCCTGTCAAATAATAAATTAGAATCTAGATAATAAATTAGAATCTAGAATCTAGTTGCCTAATCAAATTAGAATCGAAATCGTTCAACTGGTTTCCTAACGCGCTGGGAACGAATCGATGGTGGAACATCTACCTGAGTCTCAGGGGATATCGATGGTGGAATAATAAGTTCCGTGTTGGATGTAATGTAATAAGTAGTATGTAAGTCAGATGGCGTATAAATATTAAGATCGTTGCATTAATTAATCATTAATAAATCATCTTCTACCAAATACACTCGTTTCAATAACATAAGTCCCCTCATGGCGACCCTGCCATATTTGGGGCGCGCGACGCGAATTTGATCGCAGTATAGTGTTGCAGCTCCAAAATCGGACGATGAGTTGAAGAATTGGATATAAGTTCAAATTAAAGCAATATGTAGAAATTTAAGTTTATTCTTCGTTACTGTTTTACTAAAAAAAAAAAAATCTAACTATGTGCCGATCCAGTGTCGAGAAAGAAACAGTATTTGTAAATCAAAACGCCGCAGGCTCGAACCAGGCACAAGTTGAAGAAATACGAATGCATCTGTCTACAATCAGCATAGTTTTATTGGTTATTTGTGTGCTACTGGGCATTGCAGCACTGTACTTTATTTATAAAAAGTACAAAAAATTGCCATAAAAATTGGATATCGGATGAGATCACGCAAAACAACTTAAGACGGTCATTCACCCGCGCAAGAGACATACCATACTATACTCTATACAACCAGTAGAGAAGTGACGGCATTAGAATTACGAAGAAAGTGCGTGAAAACCAGGTGTTTATATTTAATATTAATAAAAAGTGCGTGAGTGTCTTGTAAAATGATCCAATAACATTTCAGAAATAAACTTTGAACTGTTAAAATGACTATTTATAAACTTTAAGGTGTTTTTTTTAACGAATTAGTGTAGTATCTAGTAAAATAAATGTATCCTATTAATATTATTTTATCGATTAAGTATGTATAATGTAAACAAAGAGTTTCATATTGCAATGTATCAGGTCGTAGCCCCTACCATGGTAACTACTCGTAAGTGAGTTAATATACTTGGTATGTATTTCTTTTATAAATATGTTGTTATAAGGGAATGGAAGATGATTTAGTTAAATGTTTAGATGAACTTAAATTGATAAGAAAATATTTAATTAAGAAGGGAAAGTTAAGATATCAAGGTAATGTTATAAAAAATAAGTTAGCGGAAACTGAGAAAATATTTGAGAAAAGTTCGAATATAATCCAATGTATTACTTCTAAAGAAATAAAGCCTAAGTCTCTTACATTCATTGCTTCAATAAGCGATGAAATAAAGTCATACTACTCACAAATTATCAATTTATGTTCTAAGCCTGCATGTCATATGAGTAGTAGTGACAGTGACAGCGAAACGTGTTCGAATCCTGAACTAAAAATGGAGTTCGATTTGAAAACAGCATGTAGTTTAATTCCTGTTATGAATAATAACGAAAACAGCATTAAAGGTATCATTGACTCTATAGAAATGTATTCGGATATGTTGTCATCATCGGGTCAAAAATTACTAATTACATTTGTTTTAAAAAGTAGGCTGTCACAGAACGCTAAATTACGAATGTTACCTGAATACAGTTCTACAAAAGACTTAATTAAGGATTTAAAAAACAAATTATTGGTAAAGAAAAGTCCTACCGCAATACAATCACGGCTACAAACTGTATCTCAAGGAAATCGCACTATAGAACAGTTTGGAACCGAGATAGAGAACTTATTTGCAGATTTAACGATAGCTCAGGCAGACGGCGATGCTGAAAAATACGAAATTTTAAAACCTATTAATGAGCGATTCGCAATACAACGTTTTTCTGACGGTCTAAGAAATTCAAGACTAAGTACGATTATTGCAGCACGCAACTACAAACACCTAAACGAGGCGATTCAAGCTGCGAAAGATGAAGAGCTGTCAGCTGCATCTTCGTCGCGAGGTGAGGATGTCATGCATTTCTCCACTCGTGGAAGAGGTAAGTCACATTCTCATTTTAATTCCCATACTAGACCACAGATTCGCGGCCAAAGATCATATTTCCCACAAAATAACGCAGGTAAGCCAAATAATTCCAGTTATTTTAATAATCGAAGAAATTTTAATAATTATCCACGCGGCCAAACATATTATCATGGTAGACCTAAATTTCATAAATTGAATCGCGGACGAGATTCGAACGAGAATCCATCGAGTTCGATATCTCGTGGTAGTGGCAATAGAAACAGAGTATTTTATTCAGAAAAACTTGAACAAAATCAATCCGTAAACGCAGATAATAATAGTGAAATGCAGTTTTTTCGTGTTGAAACATAACATTTTGGCATTAAATGGCAAAGAACAATATTTATCATTTTTTATTAACAATAGGAAATATTTTTGGTTAGTAGATACAGGAGCATCATTATCTGTAATAAAGAAACAGGCATTACCCAGTAACAGTAAAGTAATTAGAGACGAAACTATCATAAATGGTATTGGAGGTAAAATTCAGTCCATAGGTTACACTGATGTCATCTTATTTCATCGTGATCAACAGTTTCATGTTGACTTTAATATAAGGCTACATGTTTTCAATAACTTACCTTTAAAGGCTGACGGTATTATAGGTTTAGATTTTCTGTGTCACTACGTATCAAGTATCAACTTTGATAACAATTCCATTACCTTAAACAAATATGGAATGGAATGTTCCTTACCACTTTATGATTCGTTGAATTATTCTAATGAAAGTTTACTTATACCTGCGCGTTGTGAATCATTTCATTACTTACTTTTGGATAATGATTCGGAAAATGACTTTGTTATCCACAGTCAGCAATTAGCTGATAACGTTTTCCTTGCAGGTTGTATCAGTAGGATACGAAATAACAGATTACTTGTTAAAATTTTAAATACCAATGAACATGATGTTACTTTGCCAATGTTTCAACCGGAAATATATTCGATTCAAGATTATGAGTTATGCGACTTTAGGTCAACTGCTAATGACTTAAATAGGGCTAAAGCTTTATTAAACATTTTAAATTTAAATCACCTCAATACAGAGGAGCGCAAATCCATTCAGGATATATGTGCAAAGTATTCAGATGTTTTCTTTTTGCCAGGCGATAAATTAAATACTACCAATATTTATCAACAATCAATAACTTTGAAACCAAATACGAGTCCGGTATATGTTAAGCAGTATAGATTACCCCATTCTTTAAAAAATGAAGTTAATAATCAAATTACAGAAATTCTTAAGAATGACATTATAGAAGAAGCTAAGAGCGAGTGGTCAAGTCCAATTTTGTTAGTACCGAAGAAAAATTTATAGTGATAAAAAGTGGAGACTTGTAATCGACTATCGGAAACTTAATGACTGCATTGTGGACGATAAGTTCCCTTTGCCAAATATAAATGAAATTTTAGACTCTCTCTGTGGTTCTATCTATTTCTCACACTTAGATCTTAATCAAAGATACTATCAGGTAGAGTTAGATAAACGAAGTAGGGAATACACGGCTTTTACGACAAACACTGGTCAATACCAAATGCCATTACAAATGGGTCTTAAGACTAGTCCTAGCGCTTTTAACAGAGCCATGTCAGTTGCAATGTCAGGGTTAACATTTGATAAGTGTTTTGTTTATTTAGATGATTTAGTTGTATTTGGAAGAAATTTGAGCGTACATAATAAAAATTTGATTGAGGTTATGGAAAGGCTAAGAAAAGTTAATTTAAAATTAAATCCCAAGAAATGTAATTTTTTGATGAAAGAAATTCTTTATTTAGGACATTTAGTTTCAAAAGATGGAGTTTTACCTGACCCTGCAAAAATCGAAATCCTACAAAAATATCCCATACCTACTAATACTGACGAAGTTAAAAGGTTCGTAGCGTTTTGTAATTATTATCGAAAATTTATCAAAAATTTTGCCGAAATAACATATCCCTTAAATAAATTAACGAGAAAATATGAACGATTTGTTTGGACTGAAGAGTGTCAAAAAAGTTTCGAAAAATTAAAACAGTCTTTGACAAGTCCCCCAGTATTAGAATTTCCCGATTTTTCAGAAAATAATGAATTCGTCATTCAAACCGACGCTTCAGGTACAGCAATTGGCGCTGTTTTGTGTAATCAAAATATGAAACCGGTAGCTTTTGCAAGCAGACCTCTTAATAAAGCCGAAACAAACTACCCCACTATTCAAAAAGAGTTACTTGCTATAGTGTGGGCAGTAAAATACTTTAGACCATATGTATACGGTAGATCTTTTACGATTATGACAGACCATAGACCTTTATTATATCTATTCTCAATGAAAGACCCCTCAAGTAGACTTCTTAAGTTTAGGTTAGCACTAGAAGAATACGACTTTAAAATTATATATGTAAAAGGTAAGGATAATAGCGTAGCGGACGCTTGTCTAGAATTAGCATAACATCGGACACTTTAAAACAAATGAACGAAGAAATATTGTTAGTTATGACTAGAGGCCAAAAGAGGCGTTTAGAAAATAAAGTAGAGCAGGATAATACAATTAAAATTAGTAAACCTAACGAATCGTGGCCTGATCAACCACGAGTAGTTGAGGTACTAAAGATACCAAATGATTCAGTGGAAATGACTTTTATAAATAATGAGGAGTTAAATATTTTGAAAAATAATGATAATTTATACGAAGAGAAAGAATGTTTTATTTATAGTCTACGTAGAAAAATATTATATATTAATCTTAACTTTAGGGCACAATTTACGCGAGCCGAATTTGTGACTAAGTTAGGAGAATTTTGTAAAACTAGAAAAATAAATGAACTATGCATAGTAAAGAATAATGAAATTGAAATATCATAAAAGAATTGTTAAAAGAAATGAAAGAACGTAAGGACTGGAGTGGTCCACGTATCTATGTTCTAAGAGGAGTTAAAAGAATATATGATGGGGAAGAAAGAAAATACATATTACATGACTTTCATTATCCACCGCAGGTCATGCAGGTGTGCGTAGAATGACAAATAATATTAAAAGAAAATTTTACTGGCCAGGCTTGGATAAAGATGTTAAAACATTTGTTAGCAAGTGCGTTCAGTGTCAAAAAATGAAACATAGTAGGTATGTCAAGGCGCCCATGGACATAACTACAACGGCTTCACATGCTTTTGAAAAGATCTATCTTGACGTCGTAGGACCTTTACAAAAGGACATTGAGGACAATTGCTACATTTTAACACTTCAATGTGAATTGACTAAGTTCGTAGAGGCCTATCCTCTAAAAAATAAGGACACGGTAAGTATAGCAAAAGCATTAGTTAATAATTTTATATTAAGGTTCGGGATACCAAACACCATAGCTACAGATCGTGGGACAGAGTTTGTATCTACTGTAATGGAACAGGTATGTAAAATTTTAAATATACAAAAATTGACTTCTACAGCTTATCACCACCAATCTATCGGTGCACTTGAAAATTCGCATAAAAATTTAGGTGCTTTCTTACGCATTCAGTGTGATGGTCAGAAAGACACCTGGAGTCAATGGTTATCTTTTTGGTGTTTTAGTTTTAATAATACTGTTCACACAGAAACGAAATACACACCATTCGAGCTAGTTTTTGGTAGACCTAGTGTAATACCTTGTAGAGTAAGTCAATATATTGAACCATTATATAACCCAGATAATTATGCTTTAGATCTTAAGTTTAAGTTACAAGTAGCGCAGCAAGATGCTCGTGAAAATTTAATTTTAAGCAAACAAAATCGTAAATGTTATTACGATAAATATACAAATAATGTAACTTATACAAATGGACAACTAATTTTAATTAAAAATGAAACGGCAAATAAACTGGACACACAGTGGATTGGACCATTTGTAATTTTAGAAGATTTAGGACTAAATGTAAAAATTTTAAAATGTAATAAGCCTTATATTGTCCATAAAAATAGAACTAAACCATTTAAAAACTAAATTCAATTATTATGTACCTATTCCTAAAAAAAAAAATGTATCAAAACATTTTTTTTTTTCAATTCACCCCCGAGGTGTAGTGTAATAAGTAGTATGTAAGTCAGATGGCGTATAAATATTAAGATCGTTGCATTAATTAATCATTAATAAATCATCTTCTACCAAATACACTCGTTTCAATAACATAAGTCCCCTCAATTCAGCCGACTCAGTCGTCGGTATTTCTAGCTGTGGCTCAGATATGGCGTGATCACTCGGCATGTTTTGGTTTTGTGGTGGCGATTTTGACGTAGATAAATCAAAGCTTACCCAACGTTTTCTTATCTGATTAACGTGTCTTTTGATAAGTGGACCGTCATCCCTACCTATGAGGTAATTACGAGACCCAAAATTACCATCTATTTTACCTTTTAACCATTTCTTTCCTTCCCCATAATTCCTTACCCAGACATTATCCCCTTGTTTAAATTGCCTTATAACTCCTTTTCCTCTTTCTATTTGCTTATTTTGCACCTCCCGTACTCTATCTTCCATCGCCCAATCCCTATGCAATAAGTCTAGTCTTGATCTTATACGCCTACGTTGTAAAATCATGGCAGGTGAAAGACCCGTGGTACTTTGATCGACGTTCCTGTATGCTAATAAATAGGTTTGCAATGCGGCATCGATATCGCAACCATCTCTAAACGACTTTTTTATTGCCCGTTTGCACAACTTAACAGCGCCTTCCGCTGCTCCATTACTAGACGGATGATACACGGGGGAGAATGTAACCTTAATACCTTCCTACCTACCTTCCTCATAAAATTGGCATATTCTTTGCTCGAGAAAGGCGGCCCATTATCCGAAACAATTTCTTTAGGCAAACCGAACCTAGCGAAAGTTTCCCGTAAAACTTTAACAACAACAGCCGCGGTCGTATTTGGCATGTTAAAAATTTCTAACCATTTCGATGTGGAGTCTATTAAAACTAAAAATGTTTTACCGTTAAGCGGTCCTAAGAAGTCAATGTGTATTCTTGACCATGGCTCCGGAATAAAAGGCCATGGCTTGATCGGAGCTTTCGCTGGTGCTGCGTTTTCCATCGCACAAGTAACACACTCATTACAAGTGCGTTCAATGTCGGCGTCGATACCGGGCCACCAAACGTAACTACGTGCAATGCTCTTCATCTTTACTATACCTAAATGACCAACGTGTATTTCCTTTAGCAACTCAGATGTTAATGATTTAGGTATTACTAAGCGGTATCCCCAAATTATGGCTTAAGATCTTCATCGTCGCACGCCTTGGACCACCCGGATTGTAAGTATAAAATTACTTTCTTAAGTATGTTATCCTTATTCTGATGTTCTACTACTGTCTTCCGTGTTATAGGTAAAAAATTTTGTATGAATGGTGCTAAAATTGTACTATTGTTTGGAACAAATCTAGCGTAATACATAACTAATCCTAAAAATGAGCGCAATTCGGATACATTATTCGGTATGCGAACCTTCTGAATTGCTTCAATCTTATTTGGGCATGTATGAACCCCTTCTTTACTAATTACAAAGCCTAAATACGTAACAGAGTCGGCAAAGAACGTACACTTATCTTTTTTAATTTTTAAACCATATTTTTGTAATCGATTAAATACCTCGTGAAGTGTTTTTAAATGTGATTGGTCGTCCTCCCCGGTAATTATCACATCATCTAGGAAAACACCCACTCGAGGCATATCCGAAAATAGTTGTTCTAACAATCTTTGAAAAATACCTGGACTCGAAGCCAAACCATAAATCAGTCTATTATACCTAAATAAGCCCTTGTGAGTGTTTATTACAGTGTATTTTTTTGATTCATCAAGTTCAAGTTGTGCATAGGCCTGAGACAGATCTAACTTAGTAAATTTGATACCCCCGTGTAATTTAACTAACAGATCCTCGACTCTCGGTAAAGGAAAACGATCCACCTCCAAGCACTTATTTAATATTAATTTAAAATCACCACATACGCGTATTGTGCCGTCCTTTTTCATTACCGGTACGATCGGTGTAGCCCAGTCAGATGTAGTAACCGGCGTGATCACTCCATCCCGTACCAGCTGATCCAGCGCCCGCTCCACAGGCTCGCGAAGTGCGTAAGCGAGCGGTCGTGCGCGCATGAACACCGGCTTCGCGTCGGGTCGCAGCCGAAAACCAACCGTTCCACCATTGAATCGTCCCAGCCCGTCCGAAAACACTTCACAATATCTGGAACTGAATTCATTAAAATTAAACAGCTTGGAATTAAAATCAATACTATTACAATTCATAATAGGAATCTCGATCTCGTAACTCGCTAATCCAATGCCTGCCTAACAGATTCGTTTTTGCATCTTTTATAATAAATAAATCCAACGATTTTCTTTTATTTTTGTAATTAACTATAGGACTTATTTTACCAACGGGTTTTACAATTTCTCCAGTATAATAGCGTAAATTTAAATCACACTTTCGAATTAAATTATGTGACAGATATTTCTTATAGCAATTATAACTAATGCATGATATCGCACTGCCCGTGTCTATTTCCATACCAAGAACACATTTATCAATATTGATACTAATTGTGTGTGGTGCAAATTTTTTTAAATAACTACTTATAGAAAAATTGTTTACCTCCTCACTGCCCGAGCCTTCGTTTTCTGTGCATACGGAACTATCATCTTTTACGATGTTTAATGACACCTGACTTTGTAGTACTGGGCAAACCTTTTTTAAATGACCTTGTTCGTTGCAAACGCGACATATATAAAGTCTAAATTTACACCGATTTACTTGATGATTTGCACCACAAACGTCACACACTTGTTTAAAAGTCGTTCCCTTCTTTTGTCGTGCGAAGTCATTCATATTATTATCGCTCCGCCTGCTAATTATCGCTCCGCTTGTGAGGCTTGTACCACTGCTTAAAACCGGTTCTCGCGTTCCTACGTTCATATATTTTTGTAGATGTTTCCCTGTGCTTCTTCTCCTGGACGTAATCTGGTTTATAGATTCCTCCGCCTCTGATACGCCGTCACCTAATCTCCTGGTACGACCTTCTACCAAGGCTGCATCCGCCTCTGCAGCTTCCATTGTCACCGCGAGTTTAAACGCCGAATCGAACGTTATATTATCCTCCGCAAACATTCTTTGACGGATACAGTCACTGTTAATACCACATACAAATTGATCCCTCAAATTATCCAATAATGTTTCCGAACAAAAACCGCAATGTTTCGTCAATTTCTTTAATGCCGCCGCATATTTCGCCACGGATTCATTATGACGTTGCACTCTTTGTCTGAATTTGAACCGCTCCGCCAATACACTCGGTTTTGGTTGAAGATGGCGTCGCATAAGCGTCCACCAGCTCTTCATAGCTTTTCGCAGATGGTTTGACTGGTGTACATAAATTCACCATCAGTTCGTACGCGTCACTTCCGATCACCGTTATCAGTGTCGCTACTCGTATCACCGGTTTCACATCGTTAACGATAAAATACTGTTCCAACCGATCCACTTACAAATTCCAATCGTCCTTGCCAAGGTCGAAGTGTTCCAGTTTTCCCACCGACATAGCAATAAAAACGATGCGTCACACACGTAGTTTCTTTACTACTCGTCGCCACGGTTGAGTATGTGAATAATATATAATATTATTGATAATTATTTGAGGATAATTACTGAGCACAATAAAAGACGTCCGTTCGGTTAAGCGTTTAATTGCGAGAGACCACTATACATAGGTTTACAATTACCTACAGTTAAAAGTAATATTATAAAACTACCCCATACATTACACACTGTAATCCTAACTGGAACTAATTGACTCTTTTAATCTAATCGTTCGGTGAGACCGATTCACTGTTTATGATCTCCTGCTACATTAACACTGTAATCCTAACTGAAACTAATTGACTCTTTTAATCTAATCGTTCGGTGAGACCGTCTCACTGTTTATGTTCTCCTGCTACATTAACACTGTAATCCTAACTGAAACTAATTGACTTTTTTAATCTAATCGTTCGGTGAAACCATCTCACTGTTTATGTTATCCTGGTACATTAACATCGTAATCCTAATTCTAAATCTTTGAAACTAATAATAATAATATCCTGGGACATTTTTCACACACGGCCATCTGATCCCAAATTAAGCTTGTACAAAACTCGTGCTATGGAAACCTGACAACTGATATACTACATATATATACATATACATATATATATATATACATATACACATATCATACATATATGTAGTATATCAGTTGTCATATAATTAATTATTATAATTATAATTATAATTAATTAATAAATGTCAATATACATTAAATGATATATCCAGTTCCTGTTTATAAATTGCAATTTTTTTTTTAATGATACATATTTATATAACATTACGATATCTAACTATCAATGATCGGATTATTTAATGCCGATTTTACTTTAGACGATATGACATTGAATTTTTATGATTTGTATTAATTAATATTTTTATAGCTATCTGTGGTATCGATATTAATTAAACTACAATAATATTAAACATAATTTAATAAAATTAATTAAAAGCAATTAATGGTTAATAAGTATGGGATAAATTGTTTTTCAATATAAGGGCGCAATAAGATTTTTTTAAACAAAGATAATTAGTATCATTTAAGTTTTTGGTCTAAGAAAACGTGTCGCGTTAAAAGTTATTTTTTTAAATAAAAAAACATATTCAAACCTTTACTAACCTGATTATTATATTACACATAACAAATTAAAAAAAATTGCAGCATAAAATAATGTTAATTATATATAAATTAAAAAATAAACATCCAGGTATTTAGGTATAAGTTGTAATAACTCGGTCATATTTTTTTGAGAACTTCAGGCATTATAAGCACGAACTATTCCCGTCAATCATATTCTGATCAGTTATAAATATAAATGAAATTTCGTCTATTACCTAACTTATGCAATACTAAATTTGAATATGTACCAATACAAAACTATATATTACTATTTTGGTAATTTTTTACAAAATTCAAGCGATTCATCACTGCTTGAAAATTATATTTTATTCTTATTAGGCGCCATTTTGAATATATAAGGAATGGCCTGTGTTTAAGACTGTGCGGCAACATGAATGGAAAAACATACCGCTAAGCTAAATAACAATAATTATTAAAAGAATAGCAGACCTAACATCAGAAATAGCATTTGTGTGATAACTATCCTCAAGAATATTAAAAAATGCTCTGTTATGTCATATTCTGTTATTTTGAAAAGACCCCATTTTCAAATTCGTATTGTGTTATTTAAATTTATTAAAATATTAAATATTTTTAAACATAATCATGACGCCATTTTAAATTTAAATTTTATAGAATTAGGATTACGTTGTTAATGTACCAGGAGAACATAAACAGTGAGACGGTTTCACCGAACAATTAGATTAAAAGAGTCAATTAGTTTCAATTATAATCAATGCTGTTTCTCACGGAGACGAAAATACTCCGCCCTGCCGACACCAGCTGCCTTAACTATCCCGGCTACAAGCTAGAAGAATCTTTTAAATCGAAAGCCGGAGTATGCTTGTTCGTCAGGGCGGGTGTTTGTTATCACCGATTGCGCTGCTTGGAGGACCCCTCCTTCTCCATGTTGGTGGTACGTGTGGACCTGGTTCGTCAGAGTCGAGTCTACGTGTGCCTCTACAGATCTCACAATGGTGACTTGGAGACAAGCCGATTATTTGACCATCTTAGTCGGGTGGCAGATGCTGCGCAAGAGCAGTTTCCTAACGCGGAATTGGTGTTTTTGGGGGATTTTAATGCTCACCATGAATCATGGTTGAAATCCCTCAAAACTGACCATGCTGGAAGAACTGCTCATGCTTTTGCTCTCACACACGACTTGACCCAACTGGTTGATCAGCCCACCAGGATCCCAGACATTGATGGGCAAGCGCCTTCTTTACTGGATCTTCTGCTGACTTCTCACCCGGTGGAATATCAGGTTGTGGTTCAAGCTCCACTTGGTTCTTCGGATCACGGCCTTATATCTACCAAAGTGCCACAGGCCAAGCTGCCGCCATCAGCGGTATGCAAACGTCGCGTTTGGCACTATAAGTCGGCAGATTGGGACGGTATGCGCGATTACTATGCGTCAGTCCCTTGGAAGGAACGTTGCTTCAGTGGGAATGACCCGACAGCTAGTGCCGCTGCTGTTGCTGATGAGATCATGTTAGGAATGGAATACTACATTCCTACCTCAGATCTCATCAATAGGGGTACGCGTAACCGTTGGTTCACTCGTGAATGTCCCGACGCTGTATCATCTAAGCAGGCGGCATATCGCACGTGGATCAACGGCTGCATTAGCGGGGCATCTAACATTGACTCACTGAAAGCAAACTACAATAAAAATTTCAAGTCCTGTAGGAAGACATACACGAGAGCGAGATCACACGAGATCGCTAGCTCACAGTGCGCAGGAGAAAGCCGACCTCCTGGCTAAACTCTTTGCCGACAACTCTGTGATCGATGATTGTAGTGCGCAGCCACCAACAATACCTTCATGTGGCCACACGATGCCTGACATCAAAATCAGGCAACGTGATGTGCGTGCGGAGCTGCAATCACTTGATATACGGAAAGCTAGCGGTCCTGATGGAATACCAGCCATTGTGCTGAAGAAGTGCGCGGCGGAGCTGTCTCCTGTGTTAACGCGCCTGTTCCAACTTTCTCTTTCTTCGGGATGTGTGTCGGAGGCTTGGAGAAGAGCTAATGTGCAAGCGGTTCCCAAAAAAGGGGATCGGTCTGACCCGGCAAATTATCGACCAATAGCTATCACCTCAGTACTTTGTAAGGTGATTGCACGGATTCTAAACAACCAACTGATCCATTACCTAGAAGATCACTGTCTAATTAATGATCGTCAGTACGGGTTTCGACCTAAACGGTCCACAGGTGATCTTCTAGCGTACGTAACACACCTCTGGGGTGAAGCTATCGACAAGCATGGAGAATCGTTGACTGTCAGCCTCGATATCTCCAAGGCTTTCGACAGGGTCTGGCACAGAAGTCTTCTCTCCAAGCTACCGGCATATTGTCTGCCTGCTCAGCTATGCACCTGGATTGCCAGCTTCCTACACAAGCGTAGCCTTCGTGTTTTAGTAGATGGTTGCGCTTCACAATTCTATGTAGTGAATGCTGGGGTCCCCCAGGGATCTGTGCTATCTCCCACACTCTTTCTTTTGCATATCAATGATATGCTCTCCCTTGGGAAAATATATTGCTATGCAGATGATAGTACAGTGCATGGTGGATACCACGGACGCGCAGTGGCTGGGCGGGCGGAAACTGAGATGACACGAAGCTAACTTTTATTAAAACTGGCCGTTTACTCTGACAAAATTAAAAAATTAAAGAAACACACGTTTCAAATTAATATTCTAAGCAAACTGCCACAGATAATAAACAATTAATTATTTAACACCATCATTTCATCGCTTAACATTACTTTATCAAATTAAATTAATTCGGATTAATTGATACTTTGAGGCAAAGTGATCTAATAAAATACGTACTTAAAATTTATGTAATAAGGACTATTATTGTATAAACAGTAAGATATGTAAGAAAATTTTAAAGTCGTTAAGAAGAAGATAAAAGTTAAAATGAATCTTAGTTGAATATATATAAAATACAAATTTGATGATAAATATAGAGTAAATGTAAAAAATACACTTATAAATATACATTTTTTAGTTGGATTAAAAATCAGCGTGGTGGAATAAGCTGCTCCAATGCGGTTTGGTAGAATACACATGTGGCAGAATTTCAGTGAAATTAGACACATGCAGGTTTCCTCACGATGTTTTCCTTCATCGTAAAGTACGAGATGAATTATAATAACAAATTAAGTACATGAAAATTCAGTGGTGCCTGAACCATCTTGGCTGTTTTTTTTATATGCTAGCAATATTAGCACAGACTGTGCAATATAATATGTAATGCGGTCATGAATTAAATTTGATTGAATGTAACAGGCATCCGTGCATGTCCTGAGACACTCCACGGCCATCCACCCAGGGTTCCAGTGCTCTGTGCATGTAGGGAACGTTCGTCAGACGGCCATTATCGAGGTAACGAATACATACATCAAACTCACTTTGCGGAATGGAATTAAATAGTTTAATTTTGGTATAATTTGTGGTGTTGCGTAAAATACTTAAGTATGATAATGATATTTATTTTTTTATGTTATATTCCTGTTTAGCGGTAGAATATCTGATGAGTGGGTGGTACCTACCCAGGCGGGTTTGCACAATGCCCTTACCACCAGTTACCACACACACTTATAATATATTCTGCCGCCAAACAGCAATAGCATTGTTGTTGGTGAGTAAAACAGTGTAACTATAGGCACGAGGGACATAACATCTTAGTTCCCAAGGTTGGTGACGCATTGTTGATGTAAGCGATGGTTAATATTTATTGCGGTGTCAATGTCTATGGGCGGTGGTGACCACTTACCATCGGGTTGCTCATCTCATCGCTGACCACGGATATATTTTTCGCTTTAGGGTATAATGTCTCCGAACAACGTGCTGAGGGCGGGCGAGGGGGCCTCCGTGCTGTTCAGGTTCGCCCGCTGTCCGGAGTACCTCGTGCGGGGCCGCCGGCTGCTGTTCACGGCGGGGCTGGGGACCAGGTACCGCTCAACGAACCCAACGATAACTTCTAATTACAGTTGAATTGTTGAGCCAATAAAGTATATCGTCAGCTCAGTGTTGGTATCCGAGATTGCTAGCTGCACTGACTTTCACACATTTAATTTATAAGTGTTCGGTGAAGGAAATCCATGCATCGAAGCAGGTTGTGGAATAAGCTCAAACCTTCTCCTGAGAAGGAGAGGTTTTAGCCCAGCTGTGGGACATTTATATACTGTAACTGTTTTGAATAATGTTGAAATAAGTTTTGTTCTTAAGAAGGGATATCTTCGACCAACAGCCACTTTTGTACTTTACTAGCAAAACCCGGTAGGTGGCTGTTAATGTGGTACAGCGCCATCTAGCGGCGTTACAACGAAGTGGATATTATAAAATCATCCATGAGACATACATCTAAATTTCAACTATGATGGTGATTCAAACGGTCCGAACTCTATTAATCACAAACAGATACACAAACAGCCATTTTTATATATTAACGAAATTGTTTTGTTACAGAGCCATCGGCCGAGTCACGCAAACCTTCCCGTACATACCATGAATTCTATAGAACACGGCTCCAATGTAAAATTCGAGATCTCTCTAGAATATTCTAGATAAATTAAATATATTAATTGTATCTGTAACCAGTTTTCTTGTCGTGTTCACTTCATGATTGCGTGGGGGGCGTTTCGCCTTGCGGGTTAAATTACAAAAAACGACAAACGATGATGGTATTTTTATGTTACATAAACAGTGTTGCCAACCTCTTAGAAGCATCCTCCTGACGGATGAATTGAAACAAATACAAAATACATTTATAATATGATGATAAAAAAAGCAAATCAAGTACTGCAAGTAGCATTAGTAAACTTGAAATATACTCAATTAAATGAAGCTGAAGAGTTAATCCCCGGAGAGAATTTCTTTAAAAAATGTTCCTCCTAAAAAATGTCTGACCTGAAAATATCCTATTTGATTTCATCTGACATAGCCCTATTTAGGGGGAAAACCCCCAAGTTGGCAACACTGTATAAAAAAATGTGGACCATCCATATAAACTTTCATATATTTAACACTAGCGGACAAATTTTTAATAAACCATCATATGTGATCGAGCAAATTTTCACTCATAACTCATTTTTATTCAGTCAGTTAATTAATCAGTGTGAGTTTTTATTACGTATATAACATACATGCAAAACGTCTATAAAATATAATACATCCAATTTCTAGTTCAAATCAAATCAAATCAACAGCCAATCGTTGTCCACTGCTGAACATAGCCTCTCCCAAGGTGCGCCAAAGCTCCCTGTCCTCCGCCTTCCGCATCCAGTTGGTGCCCGCCACCTTCTTAAGGTCGTCGGTCCACCTGGCTGGAGGGCGCCCTACGCTGCGCTTGCCGATTTGCGGTCTCCACTCTAGGACTCGTCTGCTCCAACGGCCATCGGTCCTACGACATACGTGACCAGCCCACTGCCACTTCAGCCTGCTAATTTTGCTAGCTATGTCGGTGACTCCGGTTCTTTTCCGAATAATCTCATTTCTGATCTTATCCTTCAAAGATACTCCGAGCATAGCTCGCTCCATAGCACGCTGAGCGACTTTGAATTTGTGGACTAGTCCCGCAGTTAGTGTCCACGTTTCGGCACCGTATGTCATGGCAGGTAAGACGCATTGGTTGAAGACTTTCGTCTTCAAACATTGCGGTATAGACGACTTGAAGACTTGACGAAGGTTGCCAAATGCTGCCCATCCCAAGCGAATTCTTCGATCGGCTTCCTTCTCGAAGTTGTTCCTACCGACTTGTATTATCTGTCCTAGGTAGGTATATTCACTAACAACTTCGAGAGGTTTCCCCTCGACGTATATCGGTCCCGGCACGACATGCCTATTGAACATGACCTTGGTCTTGTCCAAGTTCATACCGAGACCGACACACCGGGAAGACTCGCCTAGGCTACGCAGCATTTCGTTGAGTTGTTCCAGCGACTCTGCTATGATGACGATATCGTCGGCAAATCGAAGGTGTGAGATGTACTCGCCGTTTACATTGACTCCATACCTAGTCCAATCCAGCGTTTTGAAAACGTCTTCCAACGCGTTGGTGAACAGTTTCGGGGATATTACATCCCCCTGTCTCACCCCTCTGCGCAGTTGGATCGCCTTCGTCTTACAGTCCTGGATGTGGACAGTCATTGTAGCGGTGTTGTACAGACATCTCAGTACCTCGATATATCTCCAATCGATATGACATCTCTGCCATGAGTCGAGCACTGCCCAGGTTTCGATGGAGTCGAAGGCTTTCTCGTAGTCCACAAATGCCATACACAGCGGCTGATTGTACTCTTCGGTGTTTTGCACAATCTGCCGAACAGTATGGATGTGGTCCACGGTGCTGTAGCCTGATCGAAAGCCGGCTTGCTCTGGGGGCTGGAACTCGTCAAGTCGTCTGGCGAGACGGTTCGTGACGACTCTTGAGAACAGCTTATACACGTGACTCAGGAGGGAGATTGGTCTGTAGTTTTTCAAGAGAGTTTTATCACCTTTCTTGTCTAGTCCAATCCAGCGTTTTGAAAACGTCTTCCAACGCGTTGGTGAACAGTTTCGGGGATATTACATCCCCCTGTCTCACCCCTCTGCGCAGTTGGATCGCCTTCGTCTTACAGTCCTGGATGTGGACAGTAATTGTAGCGGCGTTGTACAGACATCTCAGTACCTCGATATATCTCCAATCGATATGACATCTCTGCAATGAGTCGAGCACTGCCCAGGTTTCGATGGAGTCGAAGGCTTTCTCGTAGTCCACAAATGCCATACACAGCGGCTGATTGTACTCTTCGGTCTTTTGCACAATCTGCCGAACAGTATGGATGTGGTCCACGGTGCTGTAGCCTGATCGAAAGCCGGCTTGCTCTGGGGGCTGGAACTCGTCAAGTCGTCTGGCGAGACGGTTCGTGACGACTCTTGAGAACAGCTTATACACGTGACTCAGGAGGGAGATTGGTCTGTAGTTTTTCAAGAGAGTTTTATCACCTTTCTTGAAAAACAGTACCACCTCACTCCCGCTCCACGTTTCCGGGGTCTTGCCATGTTGGATGACGGAATTAAAGAGGCTTGCTAGCTCTTTCAGGACCGGAGTCCCGCCTGCCTTAAGCAACTCTGTTGTGATTCCGTCATCTCCCGGAGCTTTGTTGTTTTTAAGCTGTTCTAGAGCCGCCCCAATCTCTCCTTGGTCAACGACCGGGAGCTCCTCGGAGTAATGGCGCATAAGAGGGGCGCGCTGGTCATCAATACTGATTCCCACGGGTTTATCGGATCTTGAAGAGAACAACTGCCCATAAAACCTCTCTACTTCTCCGACAATCTCAGGCCTAGAGGTAACGATCCCACCATTTTCAGTTATAAGTTTTGTCAGACGCGGCCTCCCAAACTTGCGAGCGAACACTTTTGATCCCCGATTTTGCTCAATCGCAGCCTTGATGGCACGGGTATTGGAGCGTCGGAGATCGCGTCGCGTCAGCATTTTTATTGTTCGGTTTAAGGCCTTATCTGACAAAAACGATGGTAGTTCTCGTCGTTTTCTCATGAGCTCGAGTGTCTCAGCAGAGAGTTTTGGTGCGTTGTCTCTTCTCTGTGGCGGAAAACACTTGCGGGATGTGTTTTGCAGTATTTTGACCAGCGTGTCGGTTCTCTCATCAATGCTGCTTATGGTTTCCAACGCGGTGAATTGATTTTGAAGTTCCATTTGGAACTTTACGGAGCCTTGAGCAGCTTGGAGCATGGTAGGTCGGAGAGTAGACCTCACCATTCTCGATCTTTCGGCTTTTAAGTTGTTATTTAGAGTGCCTCGAAGCGGTGATCACTTCCGGTATTAAACCTGTTGATCACTGAAACATCTCTAAATATGTGCCTTTTATTCGAAATGATAAAGTCTATCTCGTTCCTTGTCACGTTATGGGGCTTCGCCAGGTCCACCTCCTCTGAGGCTTCTTTTGAAAGAAAGAATTCATCAAAAAAAGCCCCTGCGCTTCGAGAAAGTTTACCAGCATTTGCCCCCTGTGATTTCTGCAGCCCAAGCCGTAAGGTCCGACTTTCGATTCACCGCTATCTTGTACTCCCACTTTAGCATTAAAGTCTCCCATAACAACATTGTAGTGGGCCTTCGAGGTGTCGTTGAGGGCCTTTGCGATGTCCTCGTACATCGCTTCGACCACATCATCAGAGTATGTCGAAGTTGGCGCATATACCTGTACGACCTTCAGGGAGTACCTGTCGGAAAGTTTTAGGATAAGGTACGCTACCCGGTTCGACACACTACTGATTTCCACAATGCTGCTAATGAGATCCTTTTTGACTAAAAAACCGACACCACCCTGGGAGAGGTTATCACCTTCGCGGAAGTAGAGTAAGTTACCGGACTCTAGAGTTATCGTGTCCTCCCCCTGTCTTCGGACTTCAGATAACCCCAGTATATGCCAGTTTATATGACTTAACTCTACTTCTAATTCGGCGAGGTGATGGTCCAGCCTCATCGAGCGTCCATTATACGTTGCCATGTTCAGTCGTTTTATACGGTAGCCTGCCGTGAACCGGTGATTCTTAGCACCCCCTGCCCTGCCGATACCGCGACCGCTACCTTGGTCGGGCCTAGCGGGCTTGCCGGTAACTGGGGGCCTTTTTTTGGGCGCATCTGCCATTAAGGGAGGGGTTTGCCCATACTCGCCGCGCTGGGCAGGCGTGTTGGCGAGCGCAGTAGGGGGGGTAAGATGTTTATGGGAGGGGGGACGCTGCTGCCCATCCCCCCTTTTCCCCGTCCCTCAGTCGCCTCTTACGACACCCACGGGATGAGATTGAGGGAGTACTATTCTAAGCCGGTACTCCACGGCGTTTCTAGTTAATATTAAATAATTATATAACTAGGTTTATGAAATAACGTACATACACAATGGATATTACATCTTGGTTCCCAATGTTGGTGGCACATTGACAATATAAATGATGGTTAATATTTCTTAAAACGCCAATGACGCGGTGGAGAATTACCACCAAAATTACATTAGCCTTCCTATTCGAAATTAAAAAAGAGAAACAGAAATCCCAACAGTAAAAGGTTATAAGTCTTTATATTTGAAAATATGTACATTCAAAAACATTAAATTCTTAGTTATACCATGTTTGCCTATCTACCCTTCCGTGACGCCACGGTGACAGGACTGTGATAATCTTATCGTATGTTAAATTGTTACAATAATAACTTATTTAGAAGTTAGTTGACTTAAAATTTCAAATAAACTGAGATTTAAATTAAATATTCTTATTTAAAATCAAAATAGCACTATGTACGTGTTAATATTGTATTTAATACACCTTTTACAATTAGTTGAAATGTATATTTAGTATATTCCAATCGTAGGAGTAAATATAAACTAACTTTATATTTCCATATCCCGTGATAGTCGCTAATAGCTCGGCTTAACTACTTTCTCGAATAAAACGCAATTTTTTCGCAAATCCATAATGAATATCACAGATAACTCAAAATCTCGACCAATGATATCGCGCCAATTCAATGTCGGTTGTTAATTTGCCTTTGTCTATTCTTGTGGCTTTAATACACTAGTTATTTTATATTTAAATGAAATAACATATTTATATGCATACATATATAACGTAACTGTTTTTAAAATGATAATCACGCCCCAAGGAACAAATCTTTAGGTTTGTATTTTTTTTTTTGTTAATGGTAGCTCTTACAATGCCGATCTTACTTTTGCATTAAGCCGCGCTGATATGTAAGACTCCAATAAAAATTGATTATAAATTTAAAACAATAATGTTGTACGGTAAAATAATTTTTGTATTTATTTAAAAACAAAAACATGCTTAGCATTTTAAAAACACAAACGTCATGACGCCATTTTGAATTACAATTTTGGCGCCATTAATATAATCACTACCTCAAGAGGTAAACCAAAATTAGCTTTCATATTTTTGTATTTAAACTTTGTACATTAAATGATATATCCAGTTCCTGTTTATAAATTGCAATTTTAAGATAATGATACATATTTATATAACATTACGATATCTAACTATCAATGATCGGATTATTTAATGCCGATTTTACTTTAGACGATATCACATTGACTTTTTATGATTTGTATTAATTAATATTTTTATAGCTATCCGTGGCATCGATATTAATTAAACTACAATAATATTAAACATAATTTAATAAAAGCAATTAATGGTTGAATAAGATTTTTTTTAAACAAAGATAATTAGTATCATTTACGTTTTTGGTCTAAGAAAACGTGTCGCGTTAAAAGTTATTTTTTTAAATAAAAAAACATATTCAAACCTTTACTAACCTGATTATTATATTACACATAACAAATTAAAAAAAATTGCAGCATAAAATAATGTTAATTATATATAAATTAAAAAATAAACATCCAGGTATTTAGGTATAAGTTGTAATAACTCGGTCATATTTTTTTGAGAACTTCAGGCATTATAAGCACGAACTATTCCCGTCAATCATATTCTGATCAGTTATAAATATAAATGAAATTTCGTCTATTACCTAACTTATGCAATACTAAATTTGAATATGTACCAAAACAAAATTATATATTACTATTTTGGTAAATTTTTACAAAATTCAAGCGATTCATCACTGCTTGAAAATTATATTTTATTCTTATTAGGCGCCATTTTGAATACATAAGGAATGGCCTGTGTTTAAGACTGCGGCAACATGAATGGAAAAAATACCGCTAAGCTAAATAACAATAATTATTAAAAGAATAGCAGACCTAACATCAGAAATAGCATTTGAGTGATAACCATCCTCAAGAATATTAAAAAATGCTCTGTTATGTCATATTCTGTTATTTTGAAAAGACCCCATTTTCAAATTCGTATTGTGTTATTTAAATTTATTAAAATATTAAATATTTTTAAACATAATCATGACGCCATTTTAAATTTAAATTTTGGCGCGATTCATATTATTGTATTGTTGTATACATATCTTTTGTCGAAGTATTTAAATTTTGTACATTAAATCTAAATGATTTTTCTAGTTCCTGTAAGCTGAGATAACTTGCTATTTTAAGTTAAATATACGTATTTATGTAACACAAACGTAAGACATTTTTAAGTGACACCATTTTGAAATTCAGAAATATTTATGGGAACAAAATTAATTAAATAATTTGCTGTTTCGTTTTTCATCTGTAAAAACAATTGTAAGTAAATATTTTAATTTATAATTTGTATGAACTAAAAATACCTAAAAAGTAATCCTACTAAAAAAATGTATATTTATAAGTGTATTTTTTACATATACTCTATATTTATCATCAAATTTGTATTTTATATATATTCCACTAAGATTCATTTTAACTTTTATCTTTTTCTTAACGACTAAAATTTTCTTACATATCTTATTGTTTATACAAAAATAGTCCTTATTGCATAAATTTTAAGTATGTATTTTATTAGATCTCTTTGCCTCAAAGTATCAATTAATCCGAATTAATTTAATTTGATAAAGTAATGGTAAGCGATGAAATGATGGTGTTAAATAATTAATTGTGTATTATCTGTGGCAGTTCGCTTAGAATATTAATTTGAAACGAGTGTTTCTTTAATTTTTTAATTTTGTCAGAGTAAACGGCCAGTTTTAATAAAAGTTAGCTTCGTGTCATCGATTTATGAAAATTTTAGGGTGTTATTAGACTAAATTAATCTTTTTATTTAATTATGCTTTGAATAAAACGTGTGATTGTGACTTAAAAAATAAAACAATGTTTTTTACCGACTTAGAAAAATGTTATATATTAGCAAAGATTAAAAACTTTTTTAAATCAGTCATTCAATATTAAAAAAAAAATTAAAACATTTTTTAGCACATCATTAGACTATAATAAAAATAATTAAAGTATGTTGGATTTTTTATTTAAAATCTTTATAATTTAAGCTACACTTTGTAAAAAATAAATTGGCAATTATTGTGTCAACCCGCGTTCATAGGAAAGTTTCACGACAATGCGCGCTTGCTGAGTTGGTGATAATTAATCAAGTAGACTTATAAGTACATTCGAATTATTTCACAAAGGTTTAAAGCTACTACTTGTGGATATATGCAGATTCTACCAAGAAGAACTGAACCGAAGAAAGAAACTCAATAGTAAATCTTGTAGCGTTAATCGAATTCCATACATTAGTATATAATCATAAATATCATTGTACCCATTTAGTCGATTATATGATTTAATTAATGATTAAACGAACTTACCATAATGTCTACCATAATGTTACATGTAGTAGACACTAGATGTCGCCAGTCTGCACTGTATTTGGATTTTTTATTGTTATAGTAGTAGTACAACTTGGTGCTGGTGCCGCTTTCTACTATCTTCATTATGTTCAGAGCATCTTCTTTGCAAATATTGATATTTGAGTATCAAGTAGATGGTTAATATTTGTCTCTGGTCAGACACTCTCTGTCCAATAAAAAATAATTTATTATAAGGGAAATGGTAAATGGGGTGGTTGAGATGCTAATCCATTCTCTTCAAAGTCCTCGTATAATTATGACTGCCTCGTTGGTCTAGTGGCTTGATGTAAGGCAGACCCCCTCCGGGTCAATTCCAAGGTCGGGCAAATAAAAAAAGCTATTGGGTTTGTCTGTCAGAAAATTCTGAGTAGCAGCCCGGAGTCTGGAAGTTGGAAATGTGTACACTCCCGTGCCTCGGAAAGCACTTAAAGCTGATGGTCCTGCGCCTGAACTCTTTCCGGCCGTATCGGATTGCCGTCCCATTGGATTATGAGAGTTAGGGAATAGGGAGTGAACCTGTGTTTGCGCACACACTTGTGCACTATAATATCTCCTGCGTATTTGGCTAATCAATCTTGAGTTTGGCCGCCGTAGCCGAAATCGGTCTGGAAGACATTATTATTATAATTCAATTATAGATTAAAAGAGTCAATTAGTTTCAGTTAGGATTACAGTGTTAATGTACCAGGAGATCATAAACAGTGTGTCGGTCTCACCGAACGATTAGTTTAAAAGAGTTAATTTTGACGAGACGTTTGGCGCGGTTGGTAGATACTTGCCTTTTCACGCCGAAGGTTGTGGGTTCGATTCCCACCCAGGACAGACATTTGTGTGCATGAACGCACACTTCAAAAGTTAACGTAATAATGAGCTCTTATCGCCAACATCTCGTCTTATATAGGCAGGTGTGGTGTTGCTGAATTAAAATATTAGTCTTCCTCCAACACTACATATACTACTTTTCTTATGTAAATACATATTTATACAGAAAATTACACCCAGACTCAGGACAAACAGACATGTTCATGCACACAAATGCAAACACTGTAATCCTAACTGAAACTAATTGACTCTTTTAATCTAATCGTTCGGTGAGACCGACTTACTGTTTATGATCTTTTAATCTAATCGTTCGGTGAGATCGACTCACTGTTTATGATCTCCTGGTATATTAACACTGTAATCCTAACTGGAACTAATTGACTCTTTTAATTTAATCGTTCGGTGAGACCGACTCACTGTTTATGATCTCCTGGTACATTAACACTGTAATCATAAGTGGAACTAATTGACTCTTTTAATCTAATCGTTCGGTGAGACCGTCTCACTGTTTATGATCTCCTGGTACATTAACACTGTAATCCTAACTGAAACTAAATTGACTCTTTTAATCTAATCGTTCGGTGAGACCGACTCACTGTTTATGATGTCCTGGTACATTAACACTGTAATCCTAACTGAAACTAATTGACTCTTTTAATCTAATCGTTCGGTGAAACCGTCTCACTGTTTATGTTCTCCTGGTACATTAACAACGTAATCCTAATTCTAAATCTTTGAAACTAATAAAAATAACATCCTGGGACATTTTTCACACACGGCCATCTGATCCCAAATTAAGCTTGTACATAACTATATTGTGCTATGGAAACCAGACAACTGATATACTACATATACTACTTTTCTTATGTAAATTCATATTTATACAGAAAATTACACCCAGACTCAGGACAAACAGACATGTTCATGCACACAAATGCAAACACTGTAATCCTTACTGAAACTAATTGACTCTTTTAATCTAATCATTTGGTGAGACCGACTTACTGTTTATGATCTTTTAATCTAATCGTTCGGTGAGACCGACTCACTGTTTATGATCTCCTGGTACATTAACACTGTAATCCTAACTGGAACTAATTGACTCTTTTAATCTAATCGTTCGGTAAGACCGACACACTGTTTATGATCTCCTGGTACATTAAAACTGTAATTCTTACTTTTTTTTTTATATATGTCCGGGATGGCAAATGACTCTACTCCACCTAATGCTAAGTGGTAGTAGAGTCCAAACGCGACGACGGCCGGTACAGTCGGGAAGATTGTTCTGAACTAGCCGTCACCACCTTGCCGGCCCGCAAGATGCCTCTTCACACCTCGTTTGAAGGAACCCGGGTTGTAAGAGGAGGGGAACACGTGAGCTGGTAAGGAATTCCATTTTTTGGTAGTGCGACAATGAAAGGAGTTGCCAAATTTCTTTGTGCGCGATGGAATTGATGTCACAGTTAGGCGGTGACATCGAGAACCAGCTCGCGTGGACTTAAGAAGGAAGGGGGAAGCAGGAATTAGAGAGAATATTTCCTCAGAGCACTCGCCGTGATACAGTCGATAGAAAGCGCTCAGTGCTGCTATCTCGCGACGCAATTGTAAAGGTTCAAGGGTGTTTGTGACCTTTACGTCGCCAATAATGCGTACTGCACGTCGCTGCAACCGGTCCAAGGCCTCCAGTAGGTACTTAGCGGAGCCATACCAAAGGTGCGAGCAATATTCAACGCAAGATCGTACCTGTGTTTTGTATAACAGGCACAGTTGTTGTGGCGTGAAAAAACGCCGCACCTTGTTCAGAACTCCGAGTTTTCGTGAAGCTGTTTTTATAATAGCCTCGATGTAATTATATGCCCTTGGACTAAGGTCGCAGCGAACGTCCATCCCCAGCATGGCGATTTTGCGTTGTATCATCAGCGGTATGCCACAGAGGAAGGGATGAGGGTAAAATGGTGACTTTTTCGCTGTGAGACCGCATACCTGTGTTTTCTTGGCATTAAACTCAACAAGATTATCAGAACCCCATTTGGCAATGAGCTCTAACGTCCTATCGAGTTCAATGACAAGATTCTCCCGCCTCTCCTCAGTTTCCGCCCGCCCAGCCACTGCGCGTCCGTGGTATCCATCATGCCCTGTACAATCATCTGCATAGCAATGTATGTTCCCAAGGGAGAGCATATCATTGATATGCAAAAGAAAGAGTGTGGGAGATAGCACAGATCCCTGGGGGACCCCAGCATTCACTACATAGAATTGTGAAGCGCAACCATCTACTAAAACACGAAGGCTACGCTTGTGTAGGAAGCTGGCAATCCAGGTGCATAGCTGAGCAGGCAGACCATATGCCGGTAGCTTGGAGAGAAGACTTCTGTGCCAGACCCTGTCGAAAGCCTTGGAGATATCGAGGCTGACAGCCAACGATTCTCCATGCTTGTCGATAGCTTCACCCCAGAGGTGTGTTACGTACGCTAGAAGATCACCTGTGGACCGTTTTGGTCGAAACACGTACTGACGATCATTAATTAGACAGTGATCTTCTAGGTAATGGATCAGTTGGTTGTTTAGAATCTGTTCAATCACCTTACAAAGTACTGAGGTGATAGCTATTGGTCGATAATTTGCCGGGTCAGACCGATCCCCTTTTTTGGGAACCGCTTGCACATTAGCTCTTCTCCAAGCCTCCGGCACACATCCTGAAGAAAGGGAAAGTTGGAACAGGCGCGTTAACACAGGAGACAGCTCCGCCGCGCACTTCTTCAGCACAATGGCTGGTATTCCATCAGGACCGCTAGCTTTCCGTATATCAAGTGATTGCAGCTCCGCACGCACATGAAGGTATTGTTGGTGGCTGCGCACTACAATCATCGATCACAGAGTTGTCGGCAAAGAGTTTAGCCAGGAGGTCGGCTTTCTCCTGCGCACTGTGAGCTAGCGATCCGTCCGGATTTCTGAGCGGTGGCAGCGAAGGTTGGCAGAAATTGTTTTGCACAGACTTGGTCAGACGCCAGAAGCTACTGGAGCCCCTAGGATGCGAAATAAGGTCATGACCAATCTGTACAATGCGCTGTGCATCCGCTCTCGTGTATGCCTTCCTACAGGACTTGGAATTTTTATTGTAGTTTGCTTTCAGTGAGTCAATGTTAGATGCCCCGCTAATGCAGCCGTTGATCCACGTGCGATATGCCGCCTGCTTAGATGATACAGCGTTGGCACATTCACGAGTGAACCAACGGTTACGCGTACCCCTATTGATGAGATCTGAGGTAGGAATGTAGTATTCCATTCCTAACATGATCTCATCAGCAACAGCAGCGGCACTAGCTGTCGGGTCATTCCCACTGAAGCGACGTTCCTTCCAAGGGACTGACGCATAGTAATCGCGCATACCGTCCCAATATGCCGACTTATAGTGCTTTGGCACTATAAGTCGGCAGCAGCTATAAGTCGCGGCAGCAAACGCGACGTTTGCATACCGCTGATGGCGGCAGCTTGGCCTGTGGCACTTTGGTAGATATAAGGCTGTGATCCGAAGAACCAAGTGGAGCTTGAACCACAACCTGATATTCCACCGGGTGAGAAGTCAGCAGAAGATCCTGTAGAAAAGGCGCTTGCCCATCAATGTCTGGGATCCTGGTGGGCTGATCAACCAGTTGGGTCAAGTCGTGTGTGAGAGCAAAAGCATGAGCAGTTCTTCCAGCATGGTCAGTTTTGAGGGATTTCAACCATGATTCATGGTAAGCATTAAAATCCCCCAAAAACACCAATTCCGCGTTAGGAAACTGCTCTTGCGCAGCATCTGCCACCCGACTAAGATGGTCAAATAATCGGCTTGTCTCCAAGCCACCATTGTGGGATCTGTAGAGGCACACGTAGACTCGACTCTGACGAACCAGGTCCACACGTACCACCAACATAGAGAAGGAGGGGTCCTCCAAGCAGCGCAATCGGTGATAACAAACACCCGCCCTGACGAACAAGCATACTCCGGCTTTCGCTTTAAAAGATTCTTCTAGCATGTAGCCGGGATAGTTAAGGTAGCTGGTGTCGGCAGGGCAGAGTATTTGCGTCTCCGTGAGAAACAGCATTGATTATAATTGAAACTAATTGACTCTTTTAATCTAATTGTTCGGTGAAACCGTCTCACTGTTTATGTTCTCCTGGTACATTAACAACGTAATCCTAATTCTAAATCTTTGAAACTAATAATAATAATATCCTGGGACATTTTTCACACACGGCCATCTGATCCCAAATTAAGCTTGTACAAAACTCGTGCTATGGAAACCTGACAACTGATATACTACATATACTACTTTTCTTTTGTAAATGCATAATAATGCCCCGGATACACACGTGTGGAGCTGTTAGTTAGCGAATCGTTTAATTAAAATGAATTTTGATAGGCTATTGACATTCAGCGAGATAATTTTTTTTTTTATAGAATAGGAAGGCGGACGAGCATATGGGCCATCCGATGGGAAGTGGTCATCGACGTCCATAGGCATTGGCATTGTAAGAAATGTTAATCATCGCTCACATCATCAATGCGCCACCAACCTCGGGAACTGAGATGCTATGTCCCCCGTGCCTGTATTTACACTGGCTCACTCACCCTTCAAACCGGAACACAACAATACCGAGTACCGCTGGTCTGCGGTAGAATATCTGACGAGGCACCCCCTCGTACCCGGACGGGCTCGCACAAAGCTCTCCCACCAGTAAAAATATATCGTATTGTCACCCCGACACTTCAACACGTGCCCCCCCCGCAGCTGAAGTGGTGGCTGCGCTCGGGCGGCGGCGCGGTGGTGTACGCGGTGGGCGTGCGCGACTGCGGCGCGCTGCGGGACATGGCGCGCGCGCTCGGCGCCGCGCTCGTGGGCGCGCGGGCCCGCCGCGTGGCACCGCGCGCGCCGTCGCCGAGGTGTACATCCGCAAGGTGGGCACGCCTGGAACTGGTACACCGAGGGGCCGCGAGGCCGCGATCGAGACGGAGATGGTTTGTCGATGTGTGCTTATAACGTTGCTATAGTACCCGCGTTCCCTGTTTTGGGAGATTTTCGGGACTTAATTAAAACTAAATAGGGTTATTAAATTTTACTTTTTAATGTTTATTATACATTTTTTTTAATTATAATATTTTTTGTTTTCCTCCTACACCCGAAAACCGTTGCATTGTTTGTTTTTGTTTCCGTTATCAATAGTACTTCGGCATCTTTATATGGTACTGGATTAGCGTTCTCCTCATAAAGAATGGTTGCCATATATATTTCTATGTTACCCTCTTGACTCGGAATCTAATAATATTATAAATTCATGAAGAACGTTAAATCATGTTGTCGTTAAAAAACTATAAATAGGATAACGAATAAATTAAAATAACATGTATACATATAACGAAGCACTTTAGTTTATTAATGGACTCCGTATTTATTTGTTTCATTGTCGACGAGTCGATATTTTTTATAGAATATCGGGACTTTTTTTAGCCGATGCTTTCAGCACTTACATGATAAATAATTATAGGTTATGAATAATAAAAACTGGAAAATCATATTATCTTTAGGATTTTAATGCGATATAAGGTTCCGTCATGCTATGGCATAAATAAACATCACTGAGAAACTATATTTTGAGACAAAATAGTCGTACTTACGCGTGAAAACACACGCCGGCAATTTTCTTCTTGCTGTCGCTTTAACATGAAATAATACGACACTGCACCACTGTATAACCATCGATATGATATAAGGATTGTTTCTCGGCCTTTACACTGGATTAGAATCGTTTTCTAACATAAATATAAGCGAAAATTGAACATAAAACACAATGAACGCACCAACTGTCAAGTTTGTTTCGCTACTTAAGTAGCGAAACAAACACCAACACTGGTTACACGATAAGGGTCAAAAGATTTGATAATTCTATCTCTGTCTAAACCTGTCTACGCTACAGTACGTACTCGGTTCGCAGCTGGCGGACACGCAGCAGAGCGTCGAGCTGCGGGTCGCGGTGATGGGGGCGAACGAGGCGGGCAAGTCGACGCTCATAGGCGTTCTCACTCAAGGTACGTTCGTTATTATCTTGTTGAAGTCGTGAGTTCTAGTAACTAAATTAAATATTGAGTATTTAATTACGCCTGTAATTATATACTCAATATTTCATATTATATAATATATAATAATCAACAAGGGACATAACATCTTAGTTCCCAAGGTTGGTGGCGCATTGGCGATGTAAGCGATGGTTAACATTTCTTGCAATGCCAATGTCTATGGGCGTTGGTGACCACTTACCATCAGGTGGCCCATATGCTATAAGAACAATCCCCCACCCACTTGCAAAGCCCGGGCAAACACCACTGCACTTTGATGTGCTTAATTAATGGGCACATTGTCAGGAGATCTGCTTTTATGGGATGAAGTATTGCTATGTATATCCATCAACCCGCATTGAAACTGCAATTTAGAGCTCCAAATCACAAGTGGAGGGGAGGGCTTAGCCCAGCAGAGGCGTTATTTTTTTATAATAAGTAAATAGAAAAGAAAAGTAAAAGTAAGTTGTACGCTAGAAGTGAGATTTGGAAGCATGTAAAGACATTGTTTGCGCCTGAACTCTCTCTAATTTTCACCCTGGGATTATGTAAATGTCTATGTCCCACTGCTGGGCTAATCCCTCTTCTCCCTTTGATGAGGAGCTTATTCCAATACGCTGTTCCAATTTAGAGGTGCTAATCTGGGTTTTAACACGCTATCATTGGTAACGATTTACACATTCTATTCACTACCATCTCGGTTCTCAATAGGATTAAGAGTGTGTGGGAATAGAGACTATCTGTGCTTCCACGCACACACAAGTACCATTATTAGTCCCGTGCAGTTGTCTAAACCGTTCGTATTCGTAACAGCCTGTGAATGTCCCACTGCTGGGCTAAAGGCGGGTTGGTGGAATACACATGTGGCAGAATTTCAGTGAAATTAGACACATGCAGGTTTCCTCACGGTGTTTTCCTTCACCGTCAAGCAGAGATGAATTATAATCACAAATTAAGCACATGAAAATTCAGTGGTGCTTGCCCGGGTTTGAACTCACGATCATCGGTTAAGATTCACGCGTTCTTACCACTGGGCCATCTCGGCTACAAGTTGTCTAAACATTATCTTGTTTTCATACTCATTTTTCAATTATATTAATCTTTGTAAAAGCTTCCGTTATTCTATTGTATGATGGCGTATGTAGATGGCGCTCATTCGAAATGTCACATTCCTGAATCGCGCTGTCTAGATATTCGCTACGGAGTGTATATAGTGTAGAAGTGATTGTTTTTGTAATCTAATAAATTGTAGTTTCATTTACCTAATCCCAGGTATCAGTGTTGCAGAACTATCGATAGTTTGACCTCGAAAACTATTATCGACAGTACTTCCGAAGGTATCGTCTTGTGTCAATATTGTCGATATTATCGATAGTTACTATAGCTCTCTGTTCACAATACTATTGGTGACTCATTTGCCTGCCTCGTTAGTCTAGTGGCTTCATATAAAACCACAGACCCCGGAGGTCCTGAGTTCAATTCCCAGATCGGGCCAATAAAAAGTTATTGGGTTTTTCTGTTAGAAAATTCTCAGTAGCAGCCCGGAGTCTGGAAGTTGGAAGTGTGTACACTCCCGTGCCTCGGAAAGCACGTAAAGCCGTTGGTCCTGCGCCTGAACTCTTTCCGGTCGTGTCGGATCGCCGTCCCATCGGATTATGAGAGTTAAGCAATAGAGAGTGCACCTGTGTTTGCACTCGCACTTGTGCACTAAAATATCTCCTGCGTAGTTGGCTAATCTCTCTTCAGATTGGCCGCCGTGGCCGAAATCGGTCTGGAGGACATTATTATTATTAATACTATTGATAACAGCAATCCATAGAAATTCATTCGATAGTAACGATTTAATAAAACTTCATTAATAATAGTGTTGTTACTGGGCCTACTACATTACTTATCTTGAGAAAGCAATAATATAATAATAATAATAATAATATTGGACATTATTCACACACGGTCATCTGATCCCAAATTAAGCAGAGCTTGTGTTATGGAAACCAGACAACTGATATAATACATATACTACTTTTCTTTTGTAAATACATACTTATATAGATAATTACACCCAGACTCAGGACAAACAGACATGTTCATGCACACAAATGTCTGTCCTGGGTGGGAATCGAACCCACGACCTTTGGCGTGAAAGGCAAGTATCTAGCGAGGTTGGTTGACGTAGCTATAGACAATACTATTACCATTACCAATAGTATGGAACTCGTTTTAAGGTCATACATAAGAGTTCACCCAGAAACACTTCGGGTTAAATAAAGGCTTGTGAAGCTACTCACTCCTCATCCTTTTTGATTTCCTTGTCTACATTGTCTATGGTGTCCAGTATCGACTTTTGCGGCGCAACGCAGTTCCTTGCCATATTCTCGTCAGTTATTAACAGCAGTTTCTGTAATAATACCAATATATACCATGCATTAACATGTCTGTTTTACCTGAGTCTGTGTGTAATTGTCTATACAATAGTATATCAGTTGTCTGGTTGCCATAGTACAAGCTCTGCTTAGTTTCGGATCAGATATATATATATATATAGTTGAACGCAAATCACAGTAGTGTCGGCCGGCAGGGTGGCCGTGTTCCCGGTGAGCTGCGTGCGTGGCGCTGGCCTCAACGCGCTGCACGCGTGCCTGCTGGCGCTGGCGCCGCGCGGCGACCTGCAGCGCCCCGAGGACGTGAGTGAACCATATGTTGCGCAGTTGACTAGTATCCTTTTTATTAAATTATAAATGTTATAATTTATGTCACTTTACAGGAGGCGTGCGAGTTTCAAATAGACAAAATTTTCCACATAGGGGACTCGACGGGGCCCGTCGTGGGGGGACTGCTCGCGCGAGGGCGACTCTACGAGGGCGACGAACTTATCATAGGTGCGTTGCGTTCTGTTAGTTGTGAGATGAATAGAGCGACGTATATTTAACACCAACCCCCCCCCCCCCAGGACCTCTGGAGTCCGGCGAATTCGTGGAGATATCCGTGCGCACGATATACCGAAACCGCGTGCGCGCGGGACAGTCGGCGTCGCTGGGCCTGGGTCGCTTCCCGCCGGGACTGCGGCAGGGCATGGTGCTGCTAGCGCGGCCGGGGGCTACGCCGCGGGACACGAGCGGCCCACCTTCGGAGGCTGTCCGCCCGGGACTTGCAGAGGACGACAGGTGGGTCGCTAATTCAAACCTTATTACTAAATAAAAACTTACATTTATTTAAGACAGAATATATATACGCGGCCAGTAGTGCTATTCTAGAATTTTAGATTCATCACTCTCCGGTGAAATGTTGACATGATGATGATGAGTGAGAGAATGTTCTTACAGAGTAGCCATACTGGTTGTAGCTTTATGTTTAAAATTATATTATACAAACGATTTAAAAAGGCCTTTTTGAATAACGTTTCTACCGCCATGGCAATACTTAGTATTATTGTGTGCTAGTTTGAAAGATGAGTTAGACAGTGTAACTATAGGCACAAGAGACTTAATATCTTAGTTCCCAAGGTTGATGGCGCATTTCGATGTTAGGGGTGGTTAATAGACTGTGACAAAGTCTATGGGTAGTGACGACCACTTACCATAAGGTGGTCATTTGCCAGCGTACCTATACGAAATTAAAAAAGTGATATATTTTTTTATTTTCAAAATTCATCGTTACAGATATCAGAACTAGTCCAATCGTCGCAAGCTTCGGAGAAGAATCGAAAGAACGCGAGGAGACAGAACAAGAATATCCTCCAGGACATCGCCAACGTGAAGAACAGCCTCACGAAGACATCGGACACGAAGTGCACGAACGTGTACGTGTCGGACGACGGGAGCAAGTACAGCGACGCGCACGTGTCGAGCGACACGCAGGACAAGTGCGTGTGTGACGACCTGGTGTTCCTCGAAGACCCAAACCACCCTAGACGCTGTACATACTTTCAGGTGAGCAGAAAACTCTACTCGTTTTTAAAAGATTAGCAAACCTTAGATATGCGATTCCACGCGATTCGCTACCAGCTCTGCTGTATTGTATACCACAAACACTTCTCGATCAATATATCTCCATATAAAACACGACACTGTTACACTTAACTACTTATATACACTTTAGTTTTACTTACAAAGTTTCGATAACAACTTCACAGATAACCAAAACGGTAAATTTTTCGCGAATCCATAGTCAATACCACAGAATATTAAGATTTCGACCAAATTTCAAGGTCAAAGTTGCTTATATACTCTACTTGCTATTGGAATCGACTATAGACTTGTATATGTTTGCACAGCACATTGTGTGTGTGTGTGTGTTTTTTTATCCGTAACAGCACGTGAATGTCCTACTGCTGGGCTAAAGGCCTCCTCTCCCTTTTTTGAGGAGAAGGTTTGGAGCTTATTCCACCACGCTGCTCCAGTGCGGTTTGGTAAATACACATGTGGCAGAATTTCAGTGAAATTAGACACATGCAGGTTTCCTCACGATGTTTTCCTTCGTCGTAAAGTACGAGATGAATTATAATCACAAATTAAGTACATGAAAATTCAGTGGTGCCTGAACCATCTTGGCTGTTTTTTTATATGCTAGCAATATTAGCACAGACTGTGCAATATAATATGTAATGCGGTCATGAATTAAATTTGATTGAATGTAACAGGCATCCGTGCATGTCCTGAGACACTCCACGGCCATCTACCCAGGGTTCCAGTGCTCTGTGCATGTCGGGAACGTGCGTCAGACGGCCATTATCGAGGTAACGAATACATACATCAAACTCACTTTGCGGAATGGAATTAAATAGTTTAATTTTGGTATAATTTGTGGTGTTGCGTAAAATACTTAAGTATGATAATGATATTTATTTTTTTATGTTATATTCTTGTTTAGCGGTAGAATATCTGATGAGTGGGTGGTACCTACCCAGGCGGGTTTGCACAATGCCCTTACCACCAGTTACCACACACACTTATAATATATTCTGCCGCCAAACAGCAATAGCATTGTTGTTGGTGAGTAAAACAGTGTAACTATAGGCACGAGGGACATAACATCTTAGTTCCCAAGGTTGGTGACGCATTTTCATGTAAGCGATGGTTAATATTTATTGCGGTGTCAATGTCTATGGGCGGTGGTGACCACTTACCATCGGGTTGCTCATCTCATCGCTGACCACGGATATATTTTTCGCTTTAGGGTATAATGTCTCCGAACAACGTGCTGAGGGCGGGCGAGGGGGCCTCCGTGCTGTTCAGGTTCGCCCGCTGTCCGGAGTACCTCGTGCGGGGCCGCCGGCTGCTTTTCACGGCGGGGCTGGGGACCAGGTACCGCTCAACGAACCCAACGATAACTTCTAATTACAGTTGAATTGTTGAGCCAATAAAGTATATCGTCAGCTCAGTGTTGGTATCCGAGATCGCTAGCTCCACTGACTTTCACATATTTAATTTATAAGTGTTCGGTGAAGGAAATCCATGCATCGAAGCAGGTTGTGGAATAAGCTCAATCCTTATCCTGAGAAGGAGAGGTTTTAGCCCAGCTGTGGGACATTTATATACTGTAACTGTTTTGAATCATGTTGGAATAAGTTTTGTTCTTAAGAAGATATATCTTCGACCAACAGACCCTTTTGTACTTTACTAGCAAAACCCGGTAGGTGGCTGTTAATGTGGTACAGCGCCATCTAGCGGCGTTATAACGAAGTGGATATTATAAAATCATCCATGAGACATACATCTAAATTTCAACTATGATGGTGATTCAAACGGTCCGAACTCAATTAATCACAAACAGATACACAAAGGAGAAGGTTCTCCTTAAAAGGGAGAGGAGGCCTTAGCCCAGCAATGGGACATTAACAGGCTGTTACTGTTACTGTAGATACACAAACGGCCATTTTTATATATTAACGAAATTGTTTTGTTATAGAGCCATCGGCCGGGTCACGCAAACCTTCCCGTACATACCATGAATTCTATAGAACACGGCTCCAATGTAAAATTCGAGATCTCTCTAGAATATTCTAGATAAATTAAATATATTAATTGTATCTGTAACCAGTTTTCTTGTCGTGTTCACTTCATGATTGCGTGGGGGGCGTTTTGCCTTGCGGATTAAATTACAAAAAACGACAAACGATGATGGTATTTTTATGTTACATAAACAGTGTTGCCAACCTCTTAGAAGCATCCTCCTGACGGATGAATTGAAACAAATACAAAATACATTTATAATATGATGTTAAAAAAAAGCAAATCAAGTACTGCAAGTAGCATTAGTAAACTTGAAATATACTCAATTAAATGAAGCTGAAGAGTTAATCCCCGGAGAGAATTTCTTTAAAAAAATGTTCCTCCTAAATAATGTCTGACCTGAAAATATCCTATTTGATTTCATCTGACATTTAGGGGGAAAACCCCCAAGTTGGCAACACTGTATAAAAAAATGTTGACCATCCATATATACTTTCATATATTTAACACTAGGGGACAAATTTTTAATAAACCATCGTATGTGATCGAGCAAATTTTGACTCATAACTCATTTTTATTCAGTCAGTTAATTAATCAGTGTCAAAGTTTTTATTACGTATATAACATACATGCAAAACGTCTATGCTTATGTATAAATAATATTGCAATATATAAAGGCTTATATATATATATATGAAAATATAATATGGAACTAATGGCTTCTTATGTATGTACACACATACATCCAATTTCTAGTTAATATTAAATAATTATATAACTAGGTTTATGAAATAACGTACATACACAGTAAAAGGTTATAAGTCTTTATATTTGAAAATATGTACATTCAAAAACATTAAATTCTTAGTTATACCATGTTTGCCTATCTACCCTTCCGTGACGCCACGGTGACAGGACTATGATAATCTTATCGTATGTTAAATTGTTACAATAATAACTTATTTAGAAGTTAGTTGACTTAAAATTTCAAATAAACTGAGATTTAAATTAAATATTCTTATTTAAAATCAAAATAGCACTATGTACGTGTTAATATTGTATTTAATACACCTTTTACAATTAGTTGAAATGTATATTTAGTATATTCCAATCGTAGGAGTAAATATAAACTAGCTTTATATTTCCATATCCCGTGATAGTCGCTAACAGCTCAGCTTAACTACTTTCTCGAATAAAACGCAATTTTTTCGCAAATCCATAATGAATATCACAGATAACTCAAAATCTCGACCAATGATATCGCGCCAATTCAATGTCGGTTATTAATTTGCCTTTGTCTACTCTTGTGGCTTTAATACACTAGTTATTTTATATTTAAATGAAATAACATATTTATATGCATACATATAAATATGTTATTACTTACTGGTGGTAGGGCTTTGTGCAAGCTCGTCTGGGTAGGTACCACCCACTCATCAGATATTCTACCGCAAAACAGCAATACTTGGTATTGTTGTGTTCCGGTTTGAAGGGTGAGTGAGCCAGTGTAATTACAGGCACAAGGGACATAAAATCTTAGTTCCCAAGGTTGGTGGCGCATTGGATATGTAAGCGATGGTTGACATTTCTTACAATGCTAATGTCTAAGAGCGTTGGTGACCACTTACCATCAGGTGGCCCATATGCTCGTCCGCCTTCCTATTCTATAAAAAAAAAAAAAAAAAAAAAAAAAAAAAAAAATATATATATATATATATAACGTAACTGTTTTTAAAATTTAAAACAATAATGTTGTACGGTAAAATAATTTTTGTATTTATTTAAAAAAAAAAAAACATGCTTAGCATTTTAAAAACACAAACGTCATGACGCCATTTTGAATTACAATTTTGGCGCCATTAATATAATCACTACCTCAAGAGGTAAACCAAAATTAGCTTTCATATTTTTGTATTTAAACTTTGTACATTAAATGATAGATCCAGTTCCTGTTTATAAATTGCAATTTTAAGTTAATGATACATATTTATATAACATTACGATATCTAACTATCAATGATCGGATTATTTAATGCCGATTTTACTTTAGACGATATGACATTGACTTTTTATGATTTGTATTAATTAATATTTTTATAGCTATCCGTGGCATCGATATTAATTAAACTACAATAATATTAAACATAATTTAATAAAAGCAATTAATGGTTGAATAAGATTTTTTTTAAACAAAGATAATTAGTATCATTTACGTTTTTGGTCTAAGAAAACGTGTCGCGTTAAAGGTTATTTTTTTAAATAAAAAAACATATTCAAACCTTTACTAACCTGATTATTATATTACACATAACAAATTAAAAAAAATTGCAGCATAAAATAATGTTAATTATATATAAATTAAAAAATAAACATCCAGGTATTTAGGTATAAGTTGTAATAACTCGGTCATATTTTTTTGAGAACTTCAGGCATTATAAGCACGAACTATTCCCGTCCATCATATTCTGATCAGTTATAAATATAAATGAAATTTCGTCTATTACCTAACTTATGCAATACTAAATTTGAATATGTACCAAAACAAAATTATATATTACTATTTTGGTAAATTTTTACAAAATTCAAGCGATTCATCACTGCTTGAAAATTATATTTTATTCTTATTAGGCGCCATTTTGAATACATAAGGAATGGCCTGTGTTTAAGACTCTGCGGCAACATGAATGGAAAAAAATACCGCTAAGCTAAATAACAATAATTATTAAAAGAATAGCAGACCTAACATCAGAAATAGCATTTGAGTGATAACCATCCTAAAGAATATTAAAAAATGCTCTGTTATGTCATATTCTGTTATTTTGAAAAGACCCCATTTTCAAATTCGTATTGTGTTATTTAAATTTCTTAAAATATTAAATATTTTTAAACATAATCATGACGCCATTTTAAATTTAAATTTTGGCGCGATTCATTTTATTGTATTGTTGTATACATATCTTTTGTCGAAGTATTTAAATTTTGTACATTAAATCTAAATGATTTTTCTAGTTCCTGTAAGCTGATATAACTTGCTATTTTAAGTTAAATATACGTATTTATGTAACACAAACGTAAGACATTTTTAAGTGACACCATTTTGAAATTCAGAAATATTTATGGGAACAAAATTAATTAAATAATTTGCTGTTTCGTTTTTCATCTGTAAAAACAATTGTAAGTAAATATTTTAATTTATAATTTGTATGAACTAAAAATACCTAAAAAGTAATCCTACTAAAAAAATGTATATTTATAAGTGTATTTTTTACATTTACTCTAAATTTATCATCAAATTTGTATTTTATATATATTCCACTAAGATTCATTTTAACTTTTATCTTCTTCTTAACGACTTTAAAATTTTCTTACATATCTTATTGTTTATACAATAATAGTCCTTATTGCATAAATTTTAAGTACGTATTTTATTAGATCTCTTTGCCTCAAAGTATCAATTAATCCGAATTAATTTAATTTGATAAAGTAATGGTAAGCGATGAAATGATGGTGTTAAATAATTATTTGTGTATTATCTGTGGCAGTTCGCTTAGAATATTAATTTGAAACGTGTGTTTCTTTAATTTTTTAATTTTGTCAGAGTAAACGGCCAGTTTTAATAAAAGTTAGCTCCGTGTCATCGATTTATGAAAATTTTAGGGTGTTATTAGACTAAATTAATCTTTTTATTTAATTATGCTTTGAATAAAACGTGTGATTGTGACTTAAAAAATAAAACAATGTTTTTTACTGACTTAGAAAAATGTTAATTATTAGCAAAGATTAAAAAAAAATTTAAATCAGTCATTCAATATTAAAAAAAAAATTAAAACATTTTTTAGCACATCATTAGACTATAATAAAAATAATTAAAGTATGTTGGATTCTTTATTTAAAATCTTTATAATTTAAGCTACACTTTGTAAAAAATAAATTGGCAATTATTGTGTCAACCCGCGTTCATAAGAAAGTTTCACGACAATGCGCGCTTGCTGAGTTGGTGATAATTAATCAAGTAGACTTATAAGTACATTCGAATTATTTCACAAAGGTTTAAAGCTACTAGTTGTGGATACATGCAGATTCTACCAAGAAGAACTAAACCGAAGAAAGAAACTCAATAGTAAATCTTGTAGCGTTAATCGAATTCCATACATTAGTATATAATCCGGTGAAACCGTCTCACTGTTTATGATCTCCTGGTACATTAACACTGTAATCCTAACTGAAACTAATTGACTCTTTTAATCTAATCTTTCGGTGAGACCGACTCACTGTTTATGATCTCCTGGTACATTAACACTGTAATCCTAACTGAAACTAATTGACTCTTTTAATCTAATCTTTCGGTGAGACCGACTCACTGTTTATGATCTCCTGGTACATTAACACTGCAATCCTAACTGGAACTAATTGACTCTTTTAATCTAATCGTTCGGTGAGACCGACTCCCTGTTTATGATCTCCTGGTACATTAACACTGTAATCCTAACTGAAACTAATTGACTCTTTTAATCTAATCGTTCGGTGAGACCGACTCACTGTTTACTATCTCCTGGTACATTAACACTGCAATCCTAACTGGAACTAATTGACTCTTTTAATCTAATCGTTCGGTGAGACCGACTCCCTGTTTATGATCTCCTGGTACATTAACACTGTAATCCTAACTGAAACTAATTGACTCTTTTAATCTAATCGTTCGGTGAGACCGACTCACTGTTTACTATCTCCTGGTACATTAACACTGTAATCCTAACTGAAACTAATTGACTCTTTTAATCTAATCGTTCGGTGAGACCGACTCACTGTTTATGATCTCCTGGTACATTAACACTGTAATCCTAACTGGAACTAATTGACTCTTTTAATTTAATCGTCCGGTGAGACCGACTCACTGTTTATGATCTCCTGGTACATTAACACTGTAATCATAACTGGAACTAATTGACTCTTTTAATCTAATCGTTCGGTGAGACCGTCTCACTGTTTATGATCTCCTGGTACATTAACACTGTAATCCTAACTGAAACTAATTGACTCTTTTAATCTAATCGTTCGGTGAGACCGACTCACTGTTTATGATCTCCTGGTACATTAACACTGTAATCCTAACTGGAACTAATTGACTCTTGTAATATAATCGTTCGGTGAGACCGACACACTTTTTTTATGATCTCCTGGTACATTATCACTGTAATCCTAACTGAAACTAATTGACTCTTTTAATCTAATCGTTCGGTGAGACCGACTCACTGTTAATGATCTCCTGGTACACTAACACTGTAATCCTAACTGAAACTAATTGACTCTTTTAATCTAATCGTTCGGTGAGACCGACTCACTGTTTATGATCTCCTGGTACATTAACACTGTAATCCTAACTGGAACTAATTGATTCTTTTAATTTAATCGTTCGGTGAGACCGACTCACTGTTTATGATCTCCTGGTACATTAACACTGTAATCATAACTGGAACTAATTGACTCTTTTAATCTAATCGTTCGGTGAGACTGTCTCACTGTTTATGATCTCCTGGTACATTAACACTTTAATCCTAACTGAAACTAATTGACTCTTTTAATCTAATCGTTCGGTGAGACCGTCTCACTGTTTATGATCTCCTGGTACATTAACACTGTAATCCTAACTGAAACTAATTGACTCTTTTAATCTAATCGTTCGGTGAGACCGTCTCACTGTTTATGTTCTCCTGGTACATTAACAACGTAATCCTAATTCTAAATATTTGAAACTAATAATAATAATATCCTGGGACATTTTTCACACACGGCCATCTGATCCCAAATTAAGCTTGTACAAAACTCGTGCTATGGAAACCAGACAACTGATATACTACTGTTATAAATCAAACAATTATTAAAATAAAAAAAAGATTTATTTGGCCTTCGGCCTCAAGTACATACACAATTTATGACTTTAAACAAACATAAAATAATTAGTAATTTAATTAAATCGGTAATTATTCGGGCAGAGCTTCCGCACACTTCAAAAGTTAACGTAATAATGAGCTCTTATCGCCAACATCTCGTCTTATATAGGCAGGTGTGGTGTTGCTGAATTAAAATATTAGTCTTCCTCCAACACGGCCTCTTCTGACGGGGCTGCGTCCCTGAAGCCCTCAGATGAACTTGTGGATGGACCGGTAACACCCACAACATCCGATAACTGCTCAGCATTGTCATCATTGGTTTCTGAGGAAATAAACACACAAAAATCCATCATTAGTCACGTCTGTTCTATTACTCAACAAGGCATATATATGTATATTTGTCAACTACACAAGTCAGTTTGAATAGACTACATAGGTTTTACACAGGTCTGGTCCCACGCAACCGAATACCTCGCACAAAGTCGTGTGTACGAACAGGTTTTATATCAGTCTATAGTAGGTCACCCCAGATACCTATACATCATGGATTTACACAGGTCTGTTGTCAGCTGCGCAACCGACTCACCCCAGAAACCATTGTGGTCAACCCAATACCGCGCGCACAGGTTTTACATGGGTCTTTTCCACTAGCACGTCTCACATTTACATGCTACAATAAATAAATAAAGTCAAGACAAATAACAACTCATGCACAACAAGTAAATACCTTCAAAAAATGCAGCACAAGTTTCCGTAGAATCCGTTTTACATGTTTCCAATGGTTTTTGCTGAAACAATTATTAAATTGGCTAAGGTAACAAACTGCGTAAGAAATATCTGGACGGGTGAGCAATGATAAATAAATCAAACTTCCTATCAATTGCTGGTAAGGATATTTAGTGGAACAAATATCTTCCTTTTTAAGTTTCAAATTTACCTCCATTGGTGTATTTATTGGATTACAATTTTCCATGTTAAATCTCCTTAACAACTGTTCAACAAATTGTTCTTGGTCTACAATCAAAGCATTGTTTTCTTTTCTAACCTTCATGCCTAAACATTGTCGGATTTCTCCTAAATCTTTTAACTTAAATTTTGAATTTAATTCAGTTTTTAGACATTCAGTTTCAATTTTACAGTCAGAAAAAATAAAAAAGTCATCAACAAACAGAGCTATAAATGTTTTAGATTTCTCATTCTGCTTAACAAACAAGCACGGCTCATACAAAGACTTTTTATAACCTAATCCTTGTAAACAATCATCTACTCGTTTATACCATGCCCGAGCAGATTGCTTCAAGCCATAGATTGCCCTATTCAACTTTAGTACTTTATTTTCTCTATTCTGACAAACAAAATTTTCTGGTAATTTCATATAGACAGTTTCATCCAAATAGCCATTTAAAAATGCTGTGGTAACATCTAGGTGAGTTATATCTAGGTCATATTTGACACTCAATGCAAATAAGAGTCTTAGTGTAGAGTATCGAAGCACAGGGGAAAATGTCTCTTTGTAGTCTATACCTGCTTTTTGGGTGAAGCCCTTCGCCACCAAACGCGCACGATATCTCACTTTTTCACACTTGTCTAATTTCTTTTTAAACACCCACTTACACTGAACCACTGTAGCTTTATTTGGCTTATCCACCACTTCCCATGCCTTATTATCTTGGAATGACTTGAGCTCCTCCTTCATAGCCTGACACCATTCTTCTGCCTCTGGACCGCTTATAGCCTCTTCATATGTTATCTGGTCTCCATACAGATTAAAATCTGCTTCAACACACATATTACTGCAACCGTATCTCTCTGGCTTCTTTCTTTGTCTTACTTCTGCCTTCGGTTTAGTCATCTGATTAAGGTCCTTCAATTCTCTCAATGGTACAGTATCGAAAAACTCTTCTGAGGAACTAGTAGATGGTTCTTCTTCTACATAAGTACTATCATCCTTTGATATTACTGTACTAGTAGATTCATCAGAGTCGGAGCTGGTTTGGTCTTCATGTTGCTCGGCAGGATTTGCTGGTGCGCTTGGATTCTCTTCAACTACTGCTTGTATTATTTCTGGGTTATGATTTGGTTCTATTATTGTAACATCTGGGCTTGTTATTACTTTGTTGGTCTTTGTGTTATATAGCCTATAGCCCTTCACCTTATCAGCGTATCCAACAAGTTAATGTTTTTCTGCCTTTTTGTCCCACTTCAGGCGTTTCTCTTTAGGAACATGTGACATTACTATACTACCAAATACTCGTATGTGACTGATATTTGGTTTTCGACCATGCCAAAGTTCATAAGGAGTCTTCCGGTGCAGTCCTGAAGCTATTGATCGGTTTTTTAAATATACAGCTGTATGTACTGCTTCTGCCCAGAACTTTTTCTCTAATTTAGCATCATATAACAGACACCTTGCTTTTTCAACAATAGTTCGGTTAAAACGTTCACACATTCCATTCTGTTCTGGACTATAAGGATTAGTTCTCTGATGAATGATGCCGCTTTGTTTCAAAAAATCTCTCATTTCATTTGAACAAAATTCTGTGCCATTATCAGTCCTTAAGGTCTTAATACTGGAATTTGTCTGTTGTTCAACCATATTCTTGAACTCTCTGAAAGTGGCAAAAACTTCACTTTTATTTTTCAAAAAATACACGAATGACATCCTGCTATAATCGTCAACAAATAGCAAGAAATATCTGGATAAACCAATTGATTTGTTCTCCATTGGGCCACACATCTGCATGCACAATCTCGAAGACTCTTTCACTTCTGTGACTGCTCTGTGGAAAAGGTAACCTTGTCTGCTTGCCCTCACAGCACACTGTGCAGTTGAACTTGCCAATGTCAGCTTTGTTGTCATACATTAAACCTTCAACAGCACCATTTTTCATTGCATTCATGTCTGTACTATTAATATGACCGAGTCTTCTGTGCCATGTTACATCTGAGGTTGTTCTAGCTGAAGCTGCTAATGAATATGCTGGCCGAGTGTTAAGTCTGTATACTCCATTCACCAACTGTGCTATGCCAATCAACTCGTTCTGCCGATTTCTGATGTAACAATGTTCTTGTTGGAAACTTACTTTGTTGCCATGCTTTATCAACTGGCTGACCGACAAAAGGTTAGTAGTAAGATCTGGTATACATAACACATCCTTGACCAAAATATCATGTTCTGAATTCTCAACAACCGTCGTAATCTGTGTATCTCCTGAACACAACACTGGCATAGTTGTTTTATTAGCAACTATAATCTCCTTTGTTGTTAGGTTATGTGACGTATTTTTAATGTTTTCCTGACATATCATCATGTGATTGCTGGCTCCCGAATCGATATACCATTCTTGCTTACTGAAACTGCCATTGAGGAAAACTGCACTAAATGCATTTACTTGCTTTTCTTTATTTTGTGGGCACTGGTTTTTATAATGACCAATTTGTTTACATTTGTAACATTTAATAGGTTTGACAGGTCGATTTGACATTGACGTATCTCCAGTTTTGCCAATTTTTTTTCGTTGCCAGTTTTTAGCCGTTATAAATGCACTTTCTGTTTCAGTACTACCAACATTATCACTCATGTCCATCAATTTTGTTTTTATCACGTCAGCGGAAATGGCGATACCTGAGTGCTCTATGGCCATTATCATTGGAGAAAATTTGTCGGGTAGTCCCGCCAATAACAATGAACCTACCCATTCTTCATTAATATCAAAGCCGGTTCCTTTCAATTTATGCGCCGTATCAATGAGCTGAGTTATGTACGCCGTCATTGAATCGCAATTTTCGAGCCGTATAGAGATGAGAGTTCGCAACAAACTGATTCTGCGTGTAAAACCCGAATCATCAAACAGCGATTTTAGCTTTGTCCAAACACCGTGCACTGTTTTTTCACACTTTATATGCACATACAGGGATGAATCGATGGTCATTACTAATTTCGCTTTTGCCTTTTGATCTTCGACGCTAGTTGCTGCTTCGCCATCTTTCTTGTTGATATCTACGCCTTCCAATATCATAAAATTCTCAACCGCGAACGCCCACTCGTCGTAGTTTTCGCGTCCCTTGAGTTTAGGAACATTTACGATGTAACTACCAGCCATTTCACTGCAGAAAACTAATACTTTTTACTGAAATTAGCGGGTCTGGGCCCATAACCTAATGAAACACTCGTTGAGTTTTTACAGACTAAACAGTTTTTATTTGAACGGAAGACACAATGACAGAACAAATAGGGTTGACATACCTAGAGACAGATGTTGCCAGTAGTAGTTAAATTATTATTTCGTTATATAAATCTATCTGCTATTAGTCGATAATTTGCCGGGTCAGACCGATCCCCTTTTTTGGGAACCGCTTGCACATTAGCTCTTCTCCAATCCTCCGGCACACATCCCGAAGAAAGGGAAAGTTGGAACAGGCGCGTTAACACAGGAGACAGCTCCGCCGCGCACTTCTTCAGCACAATGGCTGGTATTCCATCAGGACCGCTAGCTTTCCGTATATCAAGTGATTGCAGCTCCGCACGCACATCACGTTGCCTGATTTTGATGTCAGGCATCGTGTGGCCACATGAAGGTATTGTTAGTGTCTGCGCACTACAATCATCGATCACAGAGTTGTCGGCAAAGAGTTTAGCCAGGAGGTCGGCTTTCTCCTGCGCACTGTGAGCTAGCGATCCGTCCGGATTTCTGAGCGGTGGCAGCGAAGGTTGGCAGAAATTGTTTTGCACAGACTTGGTCAGACGCCAGAAGCTACGGGAGCCCCTAGGATGCGAAATAAGGTCATGACCAATCTGTACAATGCGCTGTGCATCCGCTCTCGTGTATGCCTTCCTACAGGACTTGGAATTTTTATTGTAGTTTGCTTTCAGTGAGTCAATGTTAGATGCCCCGCTAATGCAGCCGTTGATCCACGTGCGATATGCCGCCTGCTTAGATGATACAGCGTCGGGACATTCACGAGTGAACCAACGGTTACGCGTACCCCTATTGATGAGATCTGAGGTAGGAATGTAGTATTCCATTCCTAACATGATCTCATCAGCAACAGCAGCGGCACTAGCTGTCGGGTCATTCCCACTGAAGCAACGTTCCTTCCAAGGGACTGACGCATAGTAATCGCGCATACCGTCCCAATCTGACAGGACAGACATTTGTGTGCATGAACATGTCTGTTTGTCCTGAGTCTGGGTGTATTTTTCTGTATAAGTATGTATTTACAAAAGAAAAAAGTATATGTAGTATATCAGTTGTCAGGTTTCCAAAGCACGAGTTTTGTACAAGCTTAATTTGGGATCAGATGGCCGTGTGTGAAAAATGTCCCAGGATATTATTATTATTAGTTTCAAAGATTTAGAATTAGGATTACGTTGTTAATGTACCAGGATAACATAAACAGTGAGTCGGTCTCACCGAACGATTAAATTAAAAGAGTCAATTAGTTCCAGTTAGGATTACAGTGTAAATGTACCAGGAGATCATAAACAGTGAGTCGGTCTCACCGAACGCGGATGGCATTAATCAAAATAAGATCAATGTTATTTATTATTTATTCGATTTGGCCCTCAGAACATCCGACGCCGACGATTCCGGCGACGAGTGCTACGGGAGTCTACCCCCGGAGCCTCGTTTCGGGAACGTCGAGTACAAACTGCAGCTGGTCTCGCCGTGCGAGCGACGCTCCCAGCACCTGGTGACGCAAGTGAATAATAAATAATATTAAATATATAACATTATATATAACTTAGGTAGCTAACTGGGTAGGTATCACCCACTCATCAGATATTCTACCGCAAAACAGCAGTACTTGGTATTGTTGTGTTCCGGTTTGAAGGGTGAGCGAGACAGTATAATTACAGGCACGAGGGACATAACATCTTAGTTCCTTTCCTGGCTCACTCACCCTTCAAACCGGAACACAACAATACCGAGTACCGCTGGTCTGCGGTAGAATATCTGACGAGGCACCCCCTCGTACCCGGACGGGCTCGCACAAAGCTCTCCCACCAGTAAAAATATATCGTATTGTCACCCCGACACCTCAACACGTGCCCCCCCCCGCAGCTGAAGTAACGGCTGTGCATGGGCGGCGGCGCGGCGGTGTACGTGGTGGGCGTGCGCGACTGCGGCGCGCTGCGCGGGCTGCGGGCGGGCGCGCTGCGGGCGTCGCTGCGCGCGCTGCGGGACATGGCGCGCGCGCTCGGCGCCGCGCTCGTGGGCGCGCGGGCCCGCCGCGTGGCGCCCGCGCGCGCCGTCGCCGAGGTGTACATCCGCAACGTGGGCACGCCTGGAACTGGTACACCGAGGGGCCGCGAGGCCGCGATCGAGACGGAGATGGTTTGTCGATGTGTGCTTATATAACGTTGCCATAGTACCCGCGTTCCCTGTTTTGGGAAATTTTCGGGACTTAAATCAATCAACAGCCAATCGTTGTCCACTGCTGAACATAGGCCTCTCCCAAGGTGCGCCAAAGCTCCCTGTCCTCCGCCTTCCGCATCCAGTTGGTGCCCGCCACCTTCTTAAGGTCGTCGGTCCACCTGGCTGGAGGGCGCCCTACGCTGCGCTTGCCGATTCGCGGTCTCCACTCTAGGACTCGTCTGCTCCAACGGCCTTCGGTCCTACGACATACGTGACCAGCCCACTGCCACTTCAGCCTGCTAATTTTGCAAGCTATGTCGGTGACTCCGGTTCTTTTCCGGATAATCTCATTTCTGATCTTACCCTTCAAAGATACTCCGAGCATAGCTCGCTCCATAGCACGCTGAGCAACTTTGAATTTGTGGACTAGTCCCGCAGTTAGTGTCCACGTTTCGGCACCGTATGTCATGGCAGGTAAGACGCATTGGTTGAAGACTTTCGTCTTCAAACATTGCGGTATAGACGACTTGAGGACTTGACGAAGGTTGCCAAATGCTGCCCATCCCAAGCGAATTCTTCGATCGGCTTCCTTCTCGAAGTTGTTCCTACCGACTTGTATTATCTGTCCTAGGTAGGTATATTCACTAACAACTTCGAGAGGTTTCCCCTCGACGTATATCGGTCCCGGCACGACATGCCTATTGAACATGACCTTGGTCTTGTCCAAGTTCATACCGAGACCGACACACCGGGAAGACTCGCCTAGGCTACGCAGCATTTCGGTGAGTTGTTCCAGTGACTCTGCTATGATGACGATATCGTCGGCAAATCGAAGGTGTGAAATGTACTCGCCGTTTACATTGACTCCATACCTAGTCCAATCCAGCGTTTTGAAAACATCTTCCAACGCGTTGGTGAAAAGTTTCGGGGATATTACATCCCCCTGTCTCACCCCTCTGCGCAGTTGAATCGCCTTCGTCTTACAGTCCTGGATGTGGACAGTCATTGTAGCGGCGCTGTACAGACATCTCAGTACCTCGATATATCTCCAATCGATATGACATCTCTGCAATGAGTCGAGCACTGCCCAGGTTTCGTTGGAGTCGAAGGCTTTCTCGTAGTCCACAAATGCCATACACAGCGGCTGATTGTACTCTTCGGTCTTCTGCACAATCTGCCGAACAGTATGGATGTGGTCCACGGTGCTGTAGCCTGATCGAAAGCCGGCTTGCTCTGGGGGCTGGAACTCGTCAAGTCGTCTGGCGAGACGGTTCGTGACGACTCTTGAGAACAGCTTATACACGTGACTCAGGAGGGAGATTGGTCTGTAGTTTTTCAAGAGGGTTTTATCACCTTTCTTGAAAAACAGTACCACCTCACTCCCGCTCCACGTTTCCGGGGTCTTGCCATGTTGGATGACGGAATTAAAGAGGCTTGCTAGCTCTTTCAGGACCGGAGTCCCGCCTGCCTTAAGCAACTCTGTTGTGATTCCGTCATCTCCCGGAGCTTTGTTGTTTTTAAGCTGTTCTAGAGCCGCCCTAATCTCGCCTTGGTCAACGACCGGGAGCTCCTCGGAGTAATGGCGCATAAGAGGGGCGCACTGGTCATCAATACGGATTCCCACGGGTTTATCCGATCTTGAAGAGAACAACTGCCCATAAAACCTCTCTACTTCTCCGACAATCTCAGGCCTAGAGGTAACGACCCCACCATTTTCAGTTTTAAGTTTTGTCAGACGCGGCCTCCCAAACTTGCGAGCGAACACTTTCGATCCCCGATTTTGCTCAATCGCAGCCTTGATGGCACGGGTATTGGAGCGTCGGAGATCGCGTCGCGTCAGCGTTTTTATTGTTCGGTTTAAGGCCTTATCTGACAAAAACGATGGTAGTTCTCGTCGTTTTCTCATGAGCTCGAGTGTCTCAGCAGAGAGTTTTGGTGCGTTGTCTCTTCTCTGTGGCGGAAAACACTTGCGGGATGTGTTTTGCAGTATTTTGACCAGCGTGTCGGTTCTCTCATCAATGCTGCTTATGGTTTCCAACGCGGTGAATTGATTTTGAAGTTCCATTTGGAACTTTTCGGAGCCTTGAGCAGCTTGGAGCATGGTAGGTCGGAGAGTAGACCTCGTCATTCTCGATCTTTCGGCTTTTAAGTTGATATTTAGAGTGCCTCGAACCAAGCGGTGATCACTTCCGGTATTAAACCTGTTGATCACTGAAACATCTCTAAATATGTGCCTTTTATTCGAAATGATAAAGTCTATCTCGTTCCTTGTCACGTTATCGGGGCTTCGCCAGGTCCACCTCCTCTGAGGCTTCTTTTGAAAGAAAGAATTCATCAAAAAAAGCCCCTGCGCTTCGAGAAAGTTTACCAGCATTTGCCCCCTGTGATTTCTGCAGCCCAAGCCGTAAGGTCCGACTTTCGATTCACCGCTATCTTGTACTCCCACTTTAGCATTAAAGTCTCCCATAACAACATTGTAGTGGGCCTTCGAGGTGTCGTTGAGGGCCTTTGCGATGTCCTCGTACATCGCTTCGACCACATCATCAGAGTATGTCGAAGTTGGCGCATATACCTGTACGACCTTCAGGGAGTACCTGTCGGAAAGTTTTAGGATAAGGTACGCTACCCGGTTCGACACACTACTGATTTCCACAATGCTGCTAATGAGATCCTTTTTGACTAAAAAACCGACACCACCCTGGGAGAGGTTATCACCTTCGCGGAAGTAGAGTAAGTTACCGGACTCTAGAGTTATCGTGTCCTCCCCCTGTCTTCGGACTTCAGATAACCCCAGTATATGCCAGTTTATATGACTTAACTCTACTTCTAATTCGGCGAGGTGATGGTCCAGCCTCATCGAGCGTCCATTATACGTTGCCATGTTCAGTCGTTTTATACGGTAGCCTGCCGTGAACCGGTGATTCTTAGCACCCCCTGCCCTGCCGATACCGCGACCGCTACCTTGGTCGGGCCTAGCGGGCTTGCCGGTAACTGGGGGCCTTTTTTTGGGCGCATCTGCCATTAAGGGAGGGGTTTGCCCATACTCGCCGCGCTGGGCAGGCGTGTTGGCGAGCGCAGTAGGGGGGTAAGATGTTTATGGGAGGGGGGACGCTGCTGCCCATCCCCCCTTTTCCCCGTCCCTCAGTCGCCTCTTACGACACCCACGGGATGATATTGGGGGAGTACTATTCTAAGCCGGTACTCCACGGCATTTTTTTCGGGACTTAATTAAAACTAAATAGGGTTATTAAATTTTACTTTTTAATGTTTATTATACATTTTTTTTTAATTATAATATTTTTTTGTTTTCCTCCTACATCCGAAAACCGTTGCATTGTTTGTTTTTGTTTCCGTTATCAATAGTACTTCGGCATCTTTATATAGTACTGGATTAGCGTTCTCCTCATAAAGAATGGTTGCCACATATATTTCTATGTTACCCTCTTGACTCGGAATCTAATAATATTATAAATTCATGAAGAATGTTAAATCATGTTGTCGTTAGAAAACTATAAATAGGATAACGAATAAATTAAAATAACATATATACATATAACGAAGCACTTTAGTTTATTAATGGACTCCGTATTTATTTATTTCATTGTCGACGAGTCGATATTTTTTATCGAATATCGGGACTTTTTTTAGCCGATGCTTTCAGCACTTACATGATAAATAATTATAGGTTATGAATAATAAAATGTCGCCGAGATGGTCTTGTGGTAAGAACGCGTGAATCTTAACCGATGATCGTGGGTTCAAACCCGGGCAAGCACCACTGAATTTTCATGTGCTTAATTTGTGATTATACTTCATCTCGTGCTTTACGGTGAAGGAAAACATCGTGAGGAAACCTGCATGTGTCTAATTTCACTGAAATTCTGCCACATGTGAATTCTACCAACCCGCATTGGAGCAGCGTGGTGGAATAAGCTCCAAACCTTCTCCTCAAAAAGAGGAGAGGAGGCCTTTAGCCCAGCAGTGGGACATTCACAGGCTGTTACGGTTACGGTTATGAATAATAAAAACTGGAAAATCATATTATCTTTAGGATTTTAATGCGATATAAGGTTCCGTCATGCTATGGCATAAATAAACATCACTGAGAAACTATATTTTGAGACAAAATAGTCGTACTTACGCGTGAAAACACACGCCGGCAATTTTCTTCTTGCTGTCGCTTTAACATGAAATAATACGACACTGCACCATTGTATAACCATCGATATGATATAAGGATTGTTTCTCGGCCTTTACACTCGATTAGAATCGTTTTCTTACATAAATATAAGCGAAAATTGAACATAAAACACAATGAACGCACCAACTGTCAAGTTTGTTTCGCTACTTAAGTAGCGAAACAAACACCAACACTGGTTACACGATAAGGGTCAAAAGATTTGATAATTCTATCTCTGTCTAAACCTGTCTACGCTACAGTACGTACTCGGTTCGCAGCTGGCGGACACGCAGCAGAGCGTCGAGCTGCGGGTCGCGGTGATGGGGGCGAACGAGGCGGGCAAGTCGACGCTCATAGGCGTTCTCACTCAAGGTACGTTCGTTATTATCTTGTTGAAGTCGTGAGTTCTAGTAACTAAATTAAATATTGAGTATTTAATTACAGGCACAAGCGACATAACATCTTAGTTCCCAAGGTTGGTGGCGCATTGGCGATGTAAGCGATGGTTAACATTTCTTGCAATGCCAATGTCTATGGGCGTTGGTGACCACTTACCATCAGGTGGCCCATATGCTATAAGAACAATCCCCCACCCACTTGCAAAGCCCGGGCAAACACCACTGCACTTTGATGTGCTTAATTAATGGGCACATTGTCAGGAGATCTGCTTTTATGGGATGAAGTATTGCTATGTATATCCATCAAACCGCATTGAAACTGCAATTTAGAGCTCCAAATCACAAGTGGAGGGGAGGGCTTAGCCCAGCAGAGGCGTTATTTTTTTATAATAAGTAAATAGAAAAGAAAAGTAAAAGTAAGTTGTACTCTAGAAGTGAGATTTGGAAGCATGTAAAGACATTATTTGCGCCTGAACTCTCTCTAATTTTCACCCTGGGATTTTATGTAAATGTCTATGTCCCACGGCTTTGCTAATCCCTCCCTCTTCTCCCTTTGATGAGGAGCTTATTCCAATACGCTGTTCCAATTTAGTGGTGCTAATCTGGGTTTTAACACGCTATCATTGGTAACGGGTATTCACTGGTGGTAGGGCTTTGTGCAAGCTCGTCTGGGTAGGTACCACCCACTCATCAGATATTCTACCGCAAAACAGCAATACTTGATATTGTTGTGTTCCGGTTTGAAGGGTGAGTGAGCCAGTGTAATTACAGGCACAAGGGACATAAAATCTTAGTTCCCAAGGTTGGTGGCGCATTGGATATGTAAGCGATGGTTGACATTTCTTACAATGCCAATGTCTAAGAGCGTTGGTGACCACTTACCATCAGGTGGCCCATATGCTCGTCCGCCTTCCTATTCTATAAAAAAAAAAACGATTTACACATTCTATTCACTACCATCTCGGTTCTCAATAGGATTAAGAGTGTGTGGGAATAGAGACTGTCTGTGCTTGCACGCACACACAAGTACCATTATTAGTCCCGTGCAGTTGTCTAAACCGTTCGTATTCGTAACAGCCTGTGAATGTCCCACTGCTGGGCTAAAGGCGGGTTGGTGGAATACACATGTGGCAGAATTTCGGTGAAATTAGACACATGCAGGTTTCCTCACGGTGTTTTCCTTCACCGTCAAGCAGAGATGAATTATAATCACAAATTAAGCACATGAAAATTCAGTGGTGCTTGCCCGGGTTTGAACTCACGATCATCGGTTAAGATTCATGCGTTCTTTCCACTGGGCCATCTCGGCTACAAGTTGTCTAAGCATTATCTAGTTTTCATACTCATTTTTCAATTATATTAATCTTTGTAAAAGCTTCCGTTATTCTATTATCCAGTTGTATGATGGCGTATGTTACACCCCGTTAACGATAGATGGCGCTCATTCGAAATGTCACATTCCTGAATCGCGCTGTCTAGATATTCGCTACGGAGTGTATATAGTGTAGAAGTGATTGTTTTTGTAATCTAATAAATTGTAGTTTCTTTTACCTAATCCCAGGTATCAGTGTTGCAAAACTATCGATAGTTTGACCTCGAAAACTATTATCGACAGTACTTCCGAAAGTATCGTCTTGTGTCAATATTGTCGATATTATCGATAGTTACTATAGCTCTCTGTTCACAATACTATTGATAACTCGTTTGCCTGCCTCGTTGGTCTAGTGGCTTGATATAAGACCGCAGACCCCGGAGGTCCTGGGTTCAATTCCCAGGTCGGGCCAATAAAAAGTTATTGGGTTTTTCTGTCAGAAAATTCTCAGTAGCAGCCCGGAGTCTGGAAGTTGGAAGTGTGTACACTCCCGTGCCTCGGAAAGCACGTAAAGTCGTTGGTCCTGCGCCTGAACTCTTTCCGGTCGTTTCGGATCGCCGTCCCATCGGATTATGAGAGTTAGGGAACAGAGAGTACACCTGTGTTTGCGCACACACTTGTGCACTATAATATCTCCTGCGTAGTTGGCTAATCTCTCTTGAGATTGGCCGCTGTGGCCGAAATCGGTCTGGAGGACATTATTATTATTAATACTGTTGATAACAGCAATCCATAGGTATTCATTCGATAGTAACGATTTAATAAAACTTCATTAATAATAGTGTTCTTACTGGGCCTACTACATTACTTATCTTGAGAAAGCAGTAATAATATAATAATAAAAATGATAACCCCACCGACGTATCTTTACATTACCGACGTGGTGGGGCTTGTGCGCTTCAATGATTCTTAGGGCTATGCTAATAGAGGCCTAAGATGAGAAGACAGACCAAGAGAGATACAACCCAAGCCAAGGTGGAACAGCGTACGCCGAGGGCTCCATGGCTAAGGGGGTGCTTAGTCGTTAGTATGCGAACTTTAGAGACAAGGGGACCTCTAATTTAATTTACCCTTATCACAGTGAATGCAGGGCTCTGCTGTGATTGACTTTTATGTCCCTAGCTACTCGTGGGAATAATATGATAACTAGGTCTAAAACTAAAAAATATATACAGTCGAACGTGCCATCGTTAGAAGAAGAGTCCACGCAGACTTCTAATTAATCCTCTAAATCTTTATTCCCATCAATACCCTCTTCATCACCAATTTTGTATGCATCTTCACCAAATTCATCATCAACCGGTGCTCAACTGGCGGATGTTGCACAGGAGACAAATTTTGTCAGTGAACCTGTGCCCACCACCAGTGGCGTAAACAAACGTAAAAAATGGAGTATGGAAATGAATAAGTTCATCCTACGTACCTACCTATATCTTACAAATTTAGAATCATACACAAATTCATATATTTCTTCATTACATATAAAATTTATAAATAAATATCCACATATGGAAGTAAGCAGACAGAGAATTGGTGACCAACGTAGAGCTATTATACAAAAGAAATTATTATCACAAGAAACCATTGATCAGATTTACGATGAAATTAAAACAGAATTGCAAGTAATCCAAACTCAGATACAACAAAACGCCACAAATCTTAAAACATCCCTTAACACACTAACAGGAAAACGTATGAAATGGACAAATGAATGCAATGAAGCAATTATTAGGATTTATTTCAAAATAACACAATTAGAGACTAATAAGACCGCTTATAGAAAACGTTTGTATGAAGAGTTTATAAACTTATACCCAGAGTTTACACACATTACAGAGCAAAGATTAGCGGATCAACGAAGGGCAATAATAAATAATAAATATATTAAACAAGATAGATTAACACTGATTAAACAACAAGTAGCAGATGAATTACATTATAGACACACACTAACGGAAGACACAGATAATGAACATTTATAAACAACAGAACAAAGTAATATTACACACTACGATGCATTCAAATCTAATTCAGAAACAAACTCACAAGCTAGGAAAATGCAAAACACTACAGTTACATGCACTGATTCCGTTACATCAACCGCTATCGATGAACAAAACGTAGAAAGTATCACCCACGATCATGATGTGACCTTAGAAGTAAACACTGAAATAGAGAACACATTCGTTCATGCTCTAGAACATTTTTGTGATACTGAACCAACTAACAGACCATACATTCCTAAACAAAGAACTTCTAAAAAGTTTTCATTAATAATGAAATACATAGATACAATGATACTGACAAAATTTGTAAACACTGATACTGATTTTATCACTCTACAGACAATAATTTACTGTGCAGCATGGACAGCAGCTAAATGTAATGGGGCAAGAATGACATTCTTAACACAAAACAACCATCAAAACAAATCATACAGAAAACCTAGCTGGCAGAGAAGATTAGAAAATAAAATAAGGAAGTTGCGAGTCAATATAGGCAGGTTAACACAATTTATTAGAGGAAATAGAAACCGAAAAGTAGTAGCTGCAGTAGTACTACTCATAAAGACACAATATCAATCACACGCACAATATGAAAATACAAACACGCATATAGAACACTTCTTAGATACCTTAAAACAGAAACTCAATGCAGCACCTAGTAGACTTAAGAGATATTTGACGTGTACTGCCCGTAAAATAGAAAACAAAACATTTGCTAACAATGAAAAAGTCTTCTATAGAAATTTATTATCTAACTGCAAAGATAATGAGCAAAATCTAGAAATACCTTCCCCTGAAATATTTCGACAATTCTGGGCTAAGACATGGGAAAACCCCATAGAACATAATGAACATGCAGACTGGGTTAACGAAATAACTACACATATTCCAGACATGGAGTTCAACTTCATACCAATAGAAACATTTATAGATGTCATCAAACGAATGCACAATTGGAAATCCCCAGGCTCAGACAATATTCACAACTATTGGTACAAGAAATTTAGTAGCATACACTCATACATACATAAGTACTTAAATACATTCATTCAATCACCACATTTACTACCGAAATATATAACACATGGAATCACATACTTAGTACCTAAAGATAAACATGATACCACAAATCCAGATAAATACCGACCAATAACTTGCTTACAAACCATATATAAAATTTTATCAGCTTGCATAAGTGAAGAAATATACAAACATTTAACTAAACATAATATATTAGCCGAACAGCAAAAGGGGTGTAGAAAAAATAGCCAAGGTTGTAAGGAGCAGCTTACTTTTGATGCAATCATTTTAAGTAGTGCGGTAAAATCAAAATCAGATATCCATACTATGTTTATTGATTATCAAAAAGCCTTTGATTCAGTCCCGCATAGCTGGTTATTGTATGTCTTAAAATTGTATAAAATAAACCCAACCCTCAAATCATTTCTTCAAAATTCTATGCAAAACTGGCAAACTGTATTAAAAATAAAACAATCGTCCATGAAATCTCTAACTACTGAACCAATTCGTATCCAACGAGGAGTTTTTCAAGGAGACGCTCTGAGCCCCCTCTGGTTTTGCTTGGCCTTAAATCCTCTTTCACTCTTGTTAAATAAAACCAATACAGGATTCACACTTTACGGTAATAACACCCAATATAACTTATCACACCTCATGTACATGGACGATATAAAACTTTACTCCACTGTCAAAAACACGCTGCTTGAGTTAGCAAGCATTACGGAACAGTTCTCCAAAGATATTCATATGAAATTCGGTGTCGACAAGTGCAAAATTCTGTCAATCTCGAAAGGAAAAATCCTTAATGATAGCTACACACTCGAAACTGGTGAACAAATTGAACCAATGGATGAACAAAGCACATATAAATACCTTGGTTTTAAACAATCTAGGCAAATACTAAAAACTACGACAAAACAAGAACTGCTTACAAAATTCTCGCACCAATTAAATCTCGTATTAAAGACACACCTTAACTCTAAAAACACAATAAAAGCTATTAACACATTTGCCATACCCTTACTCTTTCGGAATAATACAATGGTCAAAAAGTGACATAAAAAATTGCAGCGTACTATAAACACTCACTTCACTAAATATAGGAAACATCATCCAAAATCTTGTATTCAAAGGCTCACACTACCACGCAAAGAAGGAGGAAGGGGATTAATAGACATACACAATTTACACAATAAGCAGATACTCTCACTCAGACCATACTTCCATGATAAATCTTCATAGAAATTTCTTCCCATCACACTAAACTCCTTTTAGGGGTCTTCTATTGTCCTTCCTTAAATATTAATTATTTTAACACCTTTGAAGACCTTCTTGAGAAACTTTCACCTTCTTATGAACATGTGATCATAATGGGTGATCTTAACACTTGTCTCGTGAAAAATGATCACAGAGCGACAAATCTAAAATCTATCGTGTCTTCTTTTAATTTTACTATTCTTCCTCTCTCAGAAACTCATTTTTCACCTAATTGTACTCCGTCTCTTCTTGATGTCATTATTGTCTCCAACCCTCACAGTGTGTCAGCTCATGGTCAGCTGACAGCTACTTTCTCCTTCCATAATTTACTCTTCGTTAGCTATAAACTCTCCTTCTCAAAGCGCAAGACCAAAACAATTTTAAGACGCAATATGAAAAATATAAATATTGCAAATTTATGTTATGACGCCAATGACATTGACTGGAATAATATTTATGCGTTTACGTATGTTGACGATAAGGAGGCCTATTTTAATGAATCATTAACAAAGTTGTATGACAAGCACGCTCCAATTAGGAAAATTAAGGTAAAACATCTACCTGCACCTTGGCTTACTCAAACTATTAAAAATATTATGGCAAAACGTGATAAAGCCAAGAGAGTCTCTAAAAGGAATCCTACTGACCTCAATATTGCGACGTACAAAAAATTGCGAAATCTCTGCAATAGGATGTGTAGAGATGCTAAACGCCGTTTCATCCACTCCTCCATCGATAAACTGACTACTTCACAAATGTGGAGATTTTTTAAATCTTTAGGCGTGGGTAATCCCTCAAAATCTTCTCAACATTCATTTGATCTGAATTCTCTAAATAAACATTTTTCTACTCCCCCTTTAACAATTTCAGCCTCTACGAAGGCTGAAACATTGTTAAAGATGGCGAACGCCATCACGCCACTTTTAATTTTCATACAGTCACAGAGAGCGAAGTCAAGAGAAGCATCCTGTCTATCATTTCCAAGGCGGTTGGTAATGACAACATTAGTCGGGATATGTTAATACCTGTCCTTGACTCTTTAAACCCTGTTATTACTCACATTATAAACTTTTCCTTTGAATCCAATACCTTTCCAACAGTTTGGCAGTTAGCACACGTGATTCCTTTACCTAAAATATCAAATCCCTCTTCATTTTCACATTTTCGTCCCATCTCTATTTTGCCTATCCTATCAAAAATCCTTGAAGACGTTGTACATAAGCAACTGTCAGAATTCCTTACACATAATCATCTCCTTAGTCCTTTTCAATCCGGTTTCCGTTCCGGTCATAGTACTTCCACCGCACTGCTTAAAGTCACTGAAGACATTCGCTTTGCTATGGACAAAAGTGAGTTTACTATTCTCATTTTGCTCGATTTTAGCAATGCCTTTAATTCAGTCGACTTTGTATTGCTTGGTATCCTTCGCTCACTTAACTTAGCTCAGCCTGTGATTGATTGGTTCCAATCTTATCTTCGTGGTCGTCGGCAGATGGTAGGAAACTCGGAGTTCTGAACAAGGTGCGGCGCTTTTTCACGCCACAACAACTGTGCCTGCTGTACAAAACACAGGTACGGTCTTGCATGGAATATTGCTCGCACCTTTGGGATGGCTCTGCTAAGTACCTACTTGAGGCCTTGGACCGGTTGCAGCGACGTGCCGTACGCATTATTGGCGACGTAAAGGTCACAAACACCCTTGAACCTTTACAATTGCGTCGTGAGATAGCAGCACTGAGCGCTTTCTATCGACTGTATCACGGCGAGTGCTCTGAGGAATTATTCTCTCTAATTCCTGCTTCCCCCTTCCTTCTTAAGTCCACGCGAGCTGGTTCTCGATGTCACCGCCTAACTGTGACATCAATTCCATCGCGAACAAAGAAATTTGGCAACTCCTTTCTTTGTTGCACTTCCAAAAAATGGAATTCCTTACCAGCTCACGTATTCCCCTCCTCTTACAACCCGGGTTCCTTCAAACGAGGCGTGAAGAGGCATCTTGCGGGCCGGCAAGGCGAAGGCGGCTAGTACAGAACGTTTTTCCCGTCTGTACTGGCCGTCGTCGCGTTTGGACTCTACTACCACTTACCATCAGGTGGAGTAGAGTCATTTGCCCTCCCGGCGATATAAAAAAATAAATAAAATAAGTCTGATGAGGCTTCCTCGGACTGGGCTGATCTCTCTGCTGGCGTTTCGCAAGGCGGCGTACTTTCTCCTCTTCTGTTTTCAATCTTCATTAATGAAATTACCAAAGTTATTTCTTCTCACTACCATCTCTATGCAGACGATTTACAACTTTATAGACACGTCACCTTATCAAATCTGTGTTCGACCATACATGATATCAATTATGATCTTGTAAAAATTAAGAACTGGGCTGCATCCTTTGGGCTTCTTGTTAATCCCTAGAAGTCGAAGGCATTGATAATAGATACCAGACAGTTACGTAGCAAGATTAATTGGGACATTGTACCATCAATTGTCTATGACGGAACTCAAATTGCATATAGTGACCAAGCTAGTAATCTGGGGTTAGTCATAGATTGCAATTTATCATGGAGAGCACAGGTTAACGAAGTCAGTAAACGTGTCCATTTCTCTCTGCATTCTCTAAAACGTTTGCAGAATTTCCTTCCTTTCAAAACAAAAATTTTACTTGCACAATCCCTTCTTCTTCCTTTCCTGGACTACGCTGATGTTTGCTATCTTGATGCGAATGAAGAGCTACTTGACAAACTAGATAGACTTCAAAATTTGTGCATTCGTTTCATTTACTACTGTCCCGCAGTTTTATTCGCATTCTATCCAATTGAAGTTAAACAAAATTACGCCCTGAATTCGAGCCTTTTATGAGACTAATTTGTTTATAAAAAAAGGAATGTGAATAAAACCTCGGGCGGAACTAATTTGAAGCCTAGCAGTAGTATTTATATTATATGACGAGCCGTTTGGCGTGGTTGGTAGGTACCTGCCTTTCACGCCGATTGTGGGTTCGATTCCCACCCAGGACAGACATTTGTGTGCATGAACATGTCTGTTTGTCCTGAGTCTGGGTGTAATTATCTATATAAGTATGTATTTACAAAAGAAAAGTAGTATATGTAGTATATCAGTTGTCTGGTTTCCATGGCACAAGCTCTGCTTAATTTGGGATCAGATGGCCGTGTGTGAATAAAGTCCCAGGATATTATTATTATTCGAACAATAATGGGTAATCTAATTTAAAGGATTCTTTTTTTTGAGCTTTAGAGTTATTCATAAAAAAAAATAAAGAGTAGAAAAAATTACGGTCGAAATATGCAAATTCATATATGTCTACAGAACTTGTACCTATGTAAGTATGTTTATAGATGTAGTAAGGGCTAGCTAATGTCGATAATATTAGTATATATGTTATTTTAAAGTTGCCGTCATGATTTTTCTTTAATACAATGATTATAAGAAAAAACTATGACAGATTTTTTTTTTGACGTCAAAGAAAATGACGCCCTGAATTCGAGCATTTTAAAAGATACAAAAAAAAGACAAGTATCTACTGCTGCTTTAAGCTTTAAGGTCTTATATCCCTCTATGAAGGTTAGGAGCTGTCTCAGGTTACTGCATTACCCTCGTGGTTAGAAGCGCGTTATTATATAGATTACTAACTCCGTAATATTTTAAGGGCTTAAATAAAATGTTTTTACGGAAGGACAGACAAAAAAAAATTACTTATTTTTGAGTCAGAAATCTTCGCAGTTTTACACAGAACACCTCACCAAAACTCATACACAATCGAATGATTAGTTCAAGAACGTTTACATAACGACAAACATACTTACAAACATTCCTTTTCATTTATCAATATGCTTAATGTTATTATGTATATTAGTAGTTTTATTCAAAACATAGAGCCGAGATGGCCCAGTGGTAACAACGCGTGAATCTTAACCGATGATCGTGGGTTCAAACCCGGCCAAGCACCACTGAATTTTCATGAAAGTTATTGGGTTATTCTTTTGAAAATTCTCAATAGCAGCTCGGAGTTTGGATGTTAGATGTGTGTTCATACCCGTGCCTCGGAAAGCACGTAAAGCCGTTGGTCAAGCGCTTGGACTCCCTTCGGTTGTTGTTGTATTGTTGAAACGTAAGCAATGAAGTTCTGAACAAAAATATCATCTATACTTAATATTATAAATGCGAAAGTAACTGTATGTCTGTTACGCTTTCACGGCTTAACCACCCCCCTATAACACGCGTGCGAAACTGCGAGTGTTAACTAGTATTCTAAAAGCAAAACAAAAATAAGCTTAATAAACATAACTAAATCTAAAATTATAAGTAAGACATTTTAAAATAATTGTCTAACCATAAATCAATAAAATAACAAATAAAAAGCAAAAATCCATGCGAGTCTTGGTTCCAAAATGTCTTATACCATTCTAATCGCGCGCGGATTATACATATTTCTTCCATTTGTTTAATATTTAAATTTCATTATTGACGGGCCGGTTGGCGTGGTTGGTAGACACTTATCTTTCACGCCGAAGGTTGTTGGTTCGATTCCCACCAGGACAGATATTCGTGTGCATGAACATGTCTGTTTGTCCCTAGTCTGGGTGTAATTATCTATATAAGTATGTATTTACAAAAGAAAAGTAGTATATGTAGTATATCAGTTGTCTGATTTCCGTAGTACGAGCTCTGCTTAGTTTGGGATCAGATGGCCGTGTGTGAATAATGTCCCAGGATATTATTATTATTCGAACAATAATGGGTAATCTAATTTTTCAGACAAAAATGGACTCGTTCTTCAGCCTCTTCGATCCGTCAGATGGCAAGACGAACAGACAGAATAATAAGAAAAATCATAAAAACGATCAAGAGAACGGCAGGAAGAACCCAGACGCACCCAAGGGTATGTACAAACCTTTGTATATATGTAATAAGTTTATTTATTGAAATAAAAACTAAAGTCGTTGCTCTGTTAAGCGAAATTTATTCTTTTTTATATCATATCACAAATTACTTCTTAGGAAGGATTTTTGAAAATTTAACCCTGCAGAAGGAACTCGGGCAGGAAGAACAGAAGGAAGAAGAACAAAGTATCGCCAGCGAAGGACGTCCTAACAACAGCATGGCAGAGTTCATCACAAGAAGTACCGGAACCGTTGAATAATCAATCGTCGATACCAAAGGTCTGTGACGAGAAAATCGGAAAGAACGTCAACGATTTGAAATCGGAAGACGATTTTAAGAAGACGAAGAGGAAACCGACCAATGATGATGAGGATGCAACGAGAAGTGGGACAAAGTTTGCCGATAGAGTGTACAATGTCATCGATAAGTTGGAGAAGGTCAGGATAAAGGACGATATGTATTTAGCTGGTGATTTCAATTCCGAGGACTTGGAGAGTGACTTCTTCTACAGCTCTGATGATATGGAAGACTTCTGCGATGATACGTAAGTGATGTTTTTTGTTAATTTACTGGTGGTAGGGCTTTGTGCAAGCTCGTCTGGGTAGGTACCACCCACTCATCAGATATTCTACCGCAAAACAGCAATACTTGATATTGTTGTGTTCCGGTTTGAAGGGTGAGTGAGCCAGTGTAATTACAGGCATAAGGGACATAAAATCTTAGTTCCCAAGGTTGGTGGCGCATTGGATATGTATGCGATGGTTGACATTTCTTACAATGCCAATGTCTAAGAGCGTTGGTGACCACTTACCATCAGGTGGCCCATATGCTCGTCCGCCTTCCTATTCTATAAAAAAAAAAAAATAATAATAATAATAATTAAAAAAAAGTATTATAATTTATGTGTTGTAAAGTAGTAAAGTAAAGTAACAGCCTGTGTATGTCCCACTGCTGGGCTAAGATCTCCTCTCCCTTTTTGAAGAGAAGGTATGGAGCTTGTTCCACCACGCTGCTCCAATGCGGGTTGGTGGAATACACATGTGGCAAAATTTCAGTGAAATTAGACACATCCTCACGATGTTTTCCTTCACCGTAAAGCACGAGATGAATTATAATGACAAATTAAGCACATAATCGTTCGGTGAGACCGACTCACTGTTTATGATCTCCTGGTACATTAACACTGTAATCCTAACTGAAACTAATTGACTCTTTTAATCTAATCGTTCGGTGAGACCGACTCACTGTTTATGATCTCCTGGTACATTAACACTGTAATCCTAACTGAAACTAATTGACTCTTTTAATCTAATCGTTCGGTGAGACCGACTCATTGTTTATGATCTCCTGGTACATTAACACTGTAATCCTAAGTGAAACTAATTGACTCTTTTAATCTAATCGTTCGGTGAGACCGACTCACTGTTTATGATCTCCTGGTACATTAACACTGTAATCCTAACTGGAACTAATTGACTCTTTTAATGTAATCGTTCGGTGAGACCGACTCACTGTTTATGATCTTCTGGTACATTAGCACTGTAATCATAACTGGAACTAATTGACTCTTTTAATCTAATCGTTCGGTGAGACCGACACACTGTTTATGATCTACTGGTACATTAACACCGTAATCCTAACTGAAACTAATTGACTCTTTTAATCTAATCGTTCGGTGAGACCGACTCACTGTTTATGATCTCCTGGTACATTAACACTGTAATCCTAACTGGAACTAATTGACTCTTTTAATTTAATCGTTCGGTGAAACCGACTCACTGTTTATGATCTCCTGGTACATTAACACTGTAATCCTAACTGAAACTAATTGACTCTTTTAATCTAATCGTTCGGTGAGACCGACTCACTGTTTATGTTCTCCTGGTACATTAACAACGTAATCCTAATTCTAAATCTTTGAAACTAATAATAATAATATCCTGGGACATTTTTCACACAAGGCCATCTGATCCCAAATTAAGCATGTACAAAACTCGTGCTTTGGAAACCTGACAACTGATATACTACTTTTCTTTTGTAAATACATACTAATACAAAAAATGTAACCAGAAAATATAACCTAACCTGTCCTAACCTAACCTAACAGTGTGTCGGTCTCACCGAACGATTAGATTAAAAGAGTTAATTTTGACGAGACGTTTAGACGTCGGAAGACGGGAGCAAGTACAGCGACGCGCACGTGTCGAGCGACACGCAGGACAAGTGCGTGTGTGACGACCTGGTGTTCCTCGAAGACCCAAACGACCCTAGACGCTGTATATACTTTCTGGTGAGCAGAAAACTCTACTCGTTTTTAAAAGATTAGCAAACCTTAGATATGCGATTCCACGTTATTCGCTACCAGCTCTGCTGTATTGTACACCACAAACACTTCTCGATCAATATATCTCTATATATAACACGACACTGTTACACTTAACCACTTATATACACTTTAGTTTTACTTACAAAGTTCCGATAACAACTTCACAGATAACCAAAACGCTAAATTTTTCGCGAATCCATAGTCAATACCACAGAATATTAAGATTACGACCAAATTTCAACGTCAAAGTTGCTTATATACTCTACTTGCTATTGGAATCGACTATAGACTTGTATATGTTTGCACAGCACATTGTGTGTGTGTGTGTTTTTTATCCGTAACAGCACATGAATGTCCTACTGCTGGGCTAAAAGCCTCCTCTCCCTTTTTTGAGGAGAAGGTTTGGAGCTTATTCCACCACGCTGCTCCAGTGCGGTTTGGTAAGTACACATGTGGCAGAATTTCAGTGAAATTAGATACATGCAGGTTTCCTCACGATGTTTTCCTTCATCGTAAAGTACGAGATGAATTATAATCACAAATTAAGTACATGAAAATTCAGTGGTGCCTGAACCATCTCGGCTGTTTTTTTTATATGCTAGCAATATTAGCACAGACTGTGCAATATAATATGTAATGCGGTCATGAATTAAATTTGATTGAATGTAACAGGCATCCGTGCATGTCCTGAGACACTCCACGTACCCAGGGTTCCAGTGTTCTGTGCATGTCGGGAACGTGCGTCAGACGGCCATTATCGAGGTAACGAATACATACATCAAACTCACTTTGCGGAATGGAATTAAATAGTTTAATTTTGGTATAATTTGTGGTGTTGCGTAAAATACTTAAGTATGATAATGATATTTATTTTTTTATGTTATATTCCTGTTTAGCGGTAGAATATCTGATGAGTGGGTGGTACCTACCCAGGCGGGTTTGCACAATGCCCTTACCACCAGTTACCACACACACTTATAATATATTCTGCCGCCAAACAGCAATAGCATTGTTGTTGGTGAGTAAAACAGTGTAACTATAGGCACGAGGGACATAACATCTTAGTTCCCAAGGTTGGTGACGCATTGTTGATGTAAGCGATGGTTAATATTTATTGCGGTGTCAATGTCTATGGGCGGTGGTGACCACTTACCATCGGGTTGCTCATCTCATCGCTGACCACGGATATATTTTTCGCTTTAGGGTATAATGTCTCCGAACAACGTGCTAAGGGCGGGCGAGGGGGCCTCCGTGCTGTTCAGGTTCGCCCGCTGTCCGGAGTACCTCGTGCGGGGCCGCCGGCTGCTGTTCACGGCGGGGCTGGGGACCAGGTACCGCTCAACGAACCCAACGATAACTTCTAATTACAGTTGAATTGTTGAGCCAATAAAGTATATCGTCAGCTCAGTGTTGGTATCCGAGATCGCTAGCTCCACTGACTTTCACATATTGAATTTATAAGTGTTCGGTGAAGGAAATCCATGCATCGAAGCAGGTTGTGGAATAAGCTCAAACCTTATCCTGAGAAGGAGAGGTTTTAGCCCAGCTGTGGGACATTTATATACTGTAACTGTTTTGAATCATGTTGGAATAAGTTTTGTTCTTAAGAAGAGATATCTTCGACCAACAGACACTTTTGTACTTTACTAGCAAAACCCGGTAGGTGGCTGTTAATGTGGTACAGCGCCATCTAGCGGCGTTACAACGAAGTGGATATTATAAAATCATCCATGAGACATACATCTAAATTTCAACTATGATGGTGATTCAAACGGTCCGAACTCAATTAATCACAAACAGATACACAAAGGAGAAGGTTCTCCTTAAAAGGGAGAGGAGGCCTTAGCCCAGCAATGGGACATTAACAGGCTGTTACTGTTACTGTAGATACACAAACAGCCATTTTTATATATTAACGAAATTGTTTTGTTACAGAGCCATCGGCCGGGTCACGCAAACCTTCCCGTACATACCATGAATTCTATAGAACACGGCTCCAATGTAAAATTCGAGATCTCTCTAGAATATTCTAGATAAATTAAATATATTAATTGTATCTGTAACCAGTTTTCTTGTCGTGTTCACTTCATGATTGCGTAGGGGGCGTTTCGCCTTGCGGATTAAATTACAAAAAACGACAAATGATGATGGTATTTTTATGTTACATAAACGGTGTTGCCAACCTCTTAGAAGCATCCTCCTGACGGATGAATTGAAACAAATACAAAATACATTTATAATATGATGTTAAAAAAAGCAAATCAAGTACTGCAAGTAGCATTAGTAAACTTGAAATATACTCAATTAAATGAAGCTGAAGAGTTAATCCCCGGAGAGAATTTCTTTAAAAAAATGTTCCTCCTAAAAAATGTCTGACCTGAAAATATCCTATTTGATTTCATCTGACATAGCCTTATTTAGGGGGAAAACCCCCAAGTTGGCAACACTGTATAAAAAAATATGGACCATCCATATAAACTTTCATATATTTAACACTAGCGGACAAATTTTTAATAAACCATCATATGTGATCGAACAAATTTTCACTCATAACTCATTTTTATTCAGTCAGTTAATTAATCAGTGTCAGAGTTTTTATTACGTATATAACATACATGCAAAACGTCTATAAAATATAATACATCCAATTTCTAGTTAATATTAAATAATTATATAACTTGGTTTATGAAATAACGTACATACACAATGGATATTACATCTTGGTTCCCAATGTTGGTGGCACATTGACAATATAAATGATGGTTAATATTTCTTAAAACGCCAATGATGCGGTGGAGAATTACCACCAAAATTACATTAGCCTTCCTATTCGAAATTAAAAAAGAGAAACAGAAATCGCAACAGTAAAAGGTTATAAGTCTTTATATTTGAAAATATGTACATTCAAAAACATTAAATTCTTAGTTATACCATGTTTGCCTATCTACCCTTCCGTGACGCCACGGTGACAGGACTATGATAATCTTATCGTATGTTAAATTGTTACAATAATAACTTATTTAGAAGTTAGTTGACTTAAAATTTCAAATAAACTGAGATTTAAATTAAATATTCTTATTTAAAATCAAAATAGCACTATGTACGTGTTAATATTGTATTTAATACACCTTTTACAATTAGTTGAAATGTATATTTAGTATATTCCAATAGTAGGAGTAAATATAAACTAACTTTATATTTCCATATCCCGTGATAGTCGCTAATAGCTCAGCTTAACTACTTTATCGAATAAAACGCAATTTTTTCGCAAATCCATAATGAATATCACAGATAACTCAAAATCTCGACCAATGATATCGCGCCAATTAAATATCGGTTGTTAATTTGCCTTTGTCTACTCTTGTTGCTTTAATACACTAGTTATTTTCTATTTAAATGTAATAACATATTTATATGCATACATATATAACGTAACTGTTTTTAAAATGATAATCACGCCCCAAGGAACAAATCTTTAGGTTTATATATATATTTTTTTATTAATGGTAGCTCTTACAATGCCGATGTTACTTAAAAATTGATTATAAATTTAAAACAATAATGTTGTACGGTAAAATAATTTTTGTATTTATGAAAAAAAAAAACATGCTTAGCATTTTAAAAACACAAACGTCATGACGCCATTTTGAATTACAATTTTGGCGCCATTAATATAATCACTACCTCAAGAGGTAAACCAAAATTAGCTTTCATATTGTTAGTATTTAAACTTTGTACATTAAATGATATATCCAGTTCCTGTTTATAAATTGCAATTTTAAGTTAATGATACATATTTATATAACATTACGATATCTAACTATCAATGATCGGATTATTTAATGCCGATTTTACTTTAGACGATATGACATTGACTTTTTATGATTTGTATTAATTAATATTTTTATATCTATCTGTGGCATCTATATTAATTAAACTACAATAATATTAAACATAATTTAATAAAAGCAATTAATGGTTGAATAAGATTTTTTTTAAACAAAGATAATTAGTATCATTTACGTTTTTGGTCTAAGAAAACGTGTCGCGTTAAAAGTTATTTTTTTAAATAAAAAAACATTCAAACCTTTACTAACCTGATTATTATATTACACATAACAAATTTAAAAAAATTGCAGCATAAAATAATGTTAATTATATATAAATTAAAAAATAAACATCCAGGTATTTAGGTATAAGTTGTAATAACTCGGTCATATTTTTTTGAGAACTTCAGGCATTATAAGCACGAACTATTCCCGTCAATCATATTCTGATCAGTTATAAATATAAATGAAATTTCGTCTATTACCTAACTTATGCAATACTAAATTTGAATATGTACCAAAACAAAATTATATATTACTATTTTGGTAAATTTTTACAAAATTCAAGCGATTCATCACTGCTTGAAAATTATATTTTATTCTTATTAGGCGCCATTTTGAATACATAAGGAATGGCCTGTGTTTAAGACTCTGCGGCAACATGAATGGAAAAAAAATACCGCTAAGCTAAATAACAATAATTATTAAAAGAATAGCAGACCTAACATCAGAAATAGCATTTGAGTGATAACCATCCTCAAGAATATTAAAAAATGCTCTGTTATGTCATATTCTTTTATTTTGAAAAGACCCCATTTTCAAATTCGTATTGTGTTATTTAAATTTATTAAAATATTAAATATTTTTAAACATAATCATGACGCCATTTTAAATTTAAATTTTGGCGCGATTCATATTATTGTATTGTTGTATACATATCTTTTGTCGAAGTATTTAAATTTAAGTTAAATATACGTATTTATGTAACACAAACGTAAGACATTTTTAAGTGACACCATTTTGAAATTCAGAAATATTTATGGGAACAAAATTAATTAAATAATTTGCTGTTTCGTTTTTCATCTGTAAAAACAATTTTTTTTTTTTTTTATATTCGCCGGGAGGGCAAATGACTCTACTCCACCTGATGGTAAGTGGTAGTAGAGTCCAAACGCGACGACGGCCAGTACAGTCGGGAAGAATGTTCTGTACTAGCCGTCCCCGCCTTGCCGGCCCGCAAGATGCCTCTTCACGCCTCGTTTGAAAGAACCCGGGTTGTAAGAGGAGGGGAACACGTGAGCTGGTAAGGAATTCCATTTTTTGGAAGTGCGACAAAGAAAGGAGTTGCCAAATTTCTTTGTTCGCGATGGAATTGATGTCACAGTAAGGCGGTGACATCGAGAACCAGCTCGCGTGGACTTAAGAAGGAAGGGGGAAGCAGGAATTAGAGAGAATAATTCCTCAGAGCACTCGCCGTGATACAGTCGATAGAAAGCGCTCAGTGCTGCTATCTCACGACGCATTTGTAAAGGTTCAAGGGTGTTTGTGACCTTTACGTCGCCAATAATGCGTACGGCACGTCGCTGCAACCGGTCCAAGGCCTCAAGTAGGTACTTAGCGGAGCCATCCCAAAGGTGCGAGCAATATTCCACGCAAGACCGTACCTGTGTTTTGTACAGCAGGCACAGTTGTTGTGGCGTGAAAAAGCGCCGCACCTTGTTCAGAACTCCGAGTTTCCGTGAAGCTGTTTTTATAACAGCCTCGATGTAATCCCTTGGACTAAGGTCGCAGCGAAAGTCAATCCCCAGCATGGCGATTTTGCTTTGTATCACCAGCGGAGTACCACAGAGGGAGGGAAGAGGGGAAAATGTTGACTTTTTCGCCGTGAGAGCGCATACCTGTGTTTTCTTGGCATTAAACTCAACAAGATTATCAGAGCCCCATTTGGCGATGAGCTCTAACGTCCTATCGAGTTCAATGACAAGATTCTCCCGCCTCTCCTCAGTTTCCGCCCGCCCAGCCACTGCGCGTCCGTGGTATCCACCATGCACTGTACTATCATCTGCATAGCAATGTATGTTCCCAAGGGAGAGCATATCATTGATATGCAAAAGAAAGAGTGTGGGAGATAGCACAGATCCCTGGGGGACCCCAGCATTCACTACATAGAATTGTGAAGCGCAACCATCTACTAAAACACGAAGGCTACGCTTGTGTAGGAAGCTGGCAATCCAGGTGCATAGCTGAGCAGGCAGACCATATGCCGGTAGCTTGGAGAGAAGACTTCTGTGCCAGACCCTGTCGAAAGCCTTGGAGATATCGAGGCTGACAGCCAACGATTCTCCATGCTTGTCGATAGCTTCACCCCAGAGGTGTGTTACGTACGCTAGAAGATCACCTGTGGACCGTTTTGGTCGAAACCCGTACTGACGATCATTAATTAGACAGTGATCTTCTAGGTAATGGATCAGTTGGTTGTTTAAAATCCGTTCCATCACCTTACAAAGTACTGAGGTGATAGCTACTGACCGATAATTTGCCGGGTCAGACCGATCCCCTTTTTTGGGAACCGCTTGCACATTAGCTCTTCTCCAAGCCTCCGGCACACTTCCCGAAGAGAGAGAAAGTTGGAACAGGCGCGTTAACACAGGAGACAGCTCCGCTGCGCACTTCTTCAGCACTATGGCTAGTATTCCATCGGGACCGCTAGCTTTCCGTACATCAAGTGATTGCAGCTCCGCACGCACATCACGTTGCCTGATTTTAATGTCAGGCATCGTATGGTCACATGCAGGTATTGTAGGTGGCAGTGCACTACAATCATCGATGACGGAATTGTCGGCAAAGAGTTTAGCCAGGAGATCAGCTTGCTCTTGCGGACTGTGAGCTAGCGATCCGTCCGGATTTCTGAGCGGTGGCAGCGAAGGTTGGCAGAAATTGTTTTGCACAGACTTGGTCAGACGCCAGAAGCTACGGGAGCCCCTAGGATGCGAAACAAAGTCATGACCAATCTGTACAATGCGCTGTGCATCCGCTCTCGTGTATGCCTTTCTACAGGACTTGGAATTTTTATTATAGTTTGCTTTCAGTGAGTCAATGTTAGATGCCCCGCTAATACAGCCGTTGATCCACTTGCGATATGCCGCCTGCTTAGATGATACAGCATCGGCACATTCACGAGTGAACCAACGGTTACGCGTACTCCTACTGACGAGATCTGAGCTAGGAATGTAGTATTCCATTCCCAGCATGATCTCGCCAGCAACAGCAGCGGCACTAGCTGTCGGGTCATTCCCACTGAAGCAACGTTCCTTCCAAGGGACCGACGCATAGTAATCGCGCATACCGTCCCAATCCGCCGACTTATAGTGCCAAACGCGACGTTTGCATACCGCTAGTGGCGGCAGCTTGGCCTGTGGCACTCTGGTAGAAATAAGGCCGTGATCCGAAGAGCCAAGAGGAGCCTGAACCACAACCTGATATTCCACCGGGTGAGAAGTCAGCAGAAGGTCCAGTAGAGAAGGTGCTTGCCCATCAATGTCTGGGATCCTGGTGGGCTGATCAACCAGTTGGGTCAAGTCATGTGTGAGAGCAAAAGCATGAGCAGTCCTTCCAGCATGGTCAGTTTTGAGGGATTTCAACCAGGATTCATGGTGAGCATTAAAATCCAAAAACACCAATTCCGCGTTATAAAATTGCTCTTGCGCAGCATCTGCCACCCGACTAAGATGGTCAAATAATCGACTTGTCTCCAAGTCACCATTGTGGGATCTGTAGAGGCACACGTAGACTCGGCTCTGACGAACCAGGTCCACACGTACCACCAACATGGAGAAGGAGGGGTCCTCCAAGCAGCGCAGTCGGTGACAGCAAACATCCGTCCTGACGAACAAGCATACTCCGGCTTTCGCTTTGAAGGATTCTTCAAGCGTGTAGCCGGGATAATTAAGGTAGCTGGTATCGGCAGGACGGAGTATTTGTGTCTCCGTGAGAAACAACATTGCTGGCCGTGCTGTCTCGAGATGGTGGTGGACAGCGTTGAGGTTAGTGTGGAGTCCTCGGATGTTAGAGAATTCGACCTCAAACAGCGAGGGTATGGTGGGGGTGTGCACCGCTGTACGACCGTTATTTCTTTTTTGTTGCACCATTTGGGAAAAATGAAATGGAAAAGAGAGCGATGTATTGCCACGATAGGGATGGGCAAAATGTGGAGGCGTGTTTCCCCAAGTGGTTTCCAAAAGGAAAAATACACTGACCCGCCGGACGGAAGGGCCCCCGAACCCCCCCGGAAGTGGCCGCCGGGACCCCACCTACCGGTCACCAACCGGCACGACGGTCCACCCCGAGATTATGCGTGGCCTGGTGGGGCAGCCTCACGAGCTGGTTAGGCACGCTCGGGCCCCTGTACTATGCCACGGGCGGCCAGCGGAACAGCCGTTTCTTCGGGTCTCCCTGACCGGCAGGTCAATACAGTTTCCCCCGGCATTGGTTCTACAGCCGTCTCCAATCGGACCAACACCCATCGTGGCAATACTCGCTCGGGCTCTGGCTGTACGCTGGCTGACCTCGAAACGCGGCTGCAAGCCACTTCACGAGTTTTTCACCATGCGTACGGTGGTAACAAGCCAGGCGGATGTTAGCATCCTACCACCAGATGAGCAGATGGTCGCTCAGATAATTGTAAGTAAATATTTTAATTTATAATTTGTATGAACTAAAAATACCTAAAAAGTAATCCTACTAAAAAAATGTATATTTATAAGTGTATTTTTTACATTTACTCTATATTTATCATCAAATTTCTGATGACGGCGGAGGGCCATCACCACAGTTATAGTTCATGGTTTTCTTATGTGGGCGTCTATCGGTGGGTGACGAAGGATCAAGAAAACACACTTGTACAATCAACCACAGTATAATGACTCAGTAACACAGTTTAAGTAGGTGACCGGAATGCGCGATGGTTCTGTGACCGCACGTGCCGAACGCTCGGAGAGTAGTCCTGTCCGACGTTTCCCTCTGGCGCATGCTTACACAAACTCCATCGAGTGCCGCTACGTGGCGCTGGCGTTATGGAAACGATTCCATAACGTAGTCTCGAACGTATACCACTAGATGGCGTTGACCGAAATAATTCACCCGGTTGCGACATATATATATTCCACTAAGATTCATTTTAACTTTTATCTTCTTCTTAACGACTTTAAAATTTTCTAACATATCTTATTGTTTATACAATAATAGTCCTTATTACATAAATTGTAAGTACGTATTTTATTAGATCTCTTTGCCTCAAAGTATCAATTAATCCGAATTAATTTAATTTGATAAAGTAATGGTAAGCGATGAAATGATGTTGTTAAATAATTAATTGTGTATTATCTGTGGCAGTTCGCTTAGATTATTAATTTGAAACGTGTGTTTCTTTAATTATTTAATTTTGTCAGAGTAAACGGCCAGTTTTAATAAAAGTTAGCTTCTTGTCATCGATTTATGAAAATTTTAGGGTGTTATTAGACTAAATTAATCTTTTTATTTAATTATGCTTTGAATAAAACGTGTGATTGTGACTTAAAAAATAAAACAATGTTTTTTACTGACTTAGAAAAATGTTATATATTAGCAAAGAATAAAAAAAATTTAAATCAGTCATTCAATATTAAAAAAAAAATTAAAACATTTTTTAGCACATCATTAGACTATAATAAAAATAATTAAAGTATGTTGGATTTTTTATCTAAAATCTTTATAATTTAAGCTACACTTTGTAAAAAATAAATTGGCAATTATTGTGTCAACCCGCGTTCATAAGAAAGTTTCACGACAATGCGCGCTTGCTGAGTTGGTGATAATTAATCAAGTAGACTTATAAGTACATTCGAATTATTTCACAAAGGTTTAAAGCTACTAGTTGTGGATATATACAGATTCTACCAAGAAGAACTGAACCGAAGAAAGAAACTCAATAGTAAATCTTGTAGCGTTAATCGAATTCCATCATTAGTGGTTTTCCATGACTCATTTAGTCATTTTTTCTGTTTATTTCCATAATTTATGTTTGTTTATCTTTATCCAGATCCTAGGTCATCTTTTATTTAAATTTTATTATGAATTAACAAACACACTAGCTTCACATAAACAATATTAATATCAAAATACTTTATTCAACATTGAAGCATTACACTTGCTTATTGATAGTCAAACTAGAAACTTCCACCGGTTAAAAGTAACACCCAGCCCTGTGTCGAACCAGTGAAAGAAACTCAGACTATTAGTCTATAAAGTAAATAGTAGTATTTTTGTAATAAGCAACAAATATATTTTTATCAAGGCAGAATGTTTTGTACACAACTAGCATAGATACTGGTAAAAAAATCAAATTTAGAAATAAATTCGAATGAAGTCTCTGGATCATTTCTTCTTCTTCTTCGAGTGCCACTCCGACTAGCGAAGGTTGGCAGTCAGCTTTAAATACTCCTTCTTGTTCTTCGCGAGGCGAAAGAGTTCGACAGCACTCGCGATTCCCGTCCATTCACGGATGTTGCACAGCCAAGACTTTTTTCTGCGCCCAACAGCTCTCCTTCCGGCAACTTTTCCCATCATAATCAGTTGCAAAAGTTCATATCTTTCATGCCTAAGCACGTGTCCGAGATATGCAACTTTTCTCTTCTTGACAGTCTCCAAAAGTTGCCGTTTTTGGTTGACGCGTCGCAGAACTTCCACGTTCGAGACCTTTTGAGTCCAACTAATGGCCAACATACGTCTATAAGCCCACATCTCGAAAGCTTCTATACGTTTTTTGAGATCTTCTTTAATTGCCCTCGCCTCGCATCCGTAAAGAAGTATAGGCCAGATGTAACAATGTAGGAGTCGTATGCGCACAGGGATCTTAAGTCTGCGATTGCAGAGTACTTTTTTCAACGTGCAGAAGGCACTTCGAGCTATTTCGATGCGAGTCTTTACCTCCTGTTCACAGCTCCAGGTGTCATTAAGCCATGTCCCCAGATATTTGTACTTGCGCACCCTCTCAATTTTTTGGCCTGCTACAATGATAGCAATGTCATCGAAGCTATGTTTAGATAACACCATGATCTTCGTTTTTGATAGGTTCATTTTTTTTTTTTTTATAGAATAGGAAGGCGGACGAGCATATGGGCCACCTGATGGTAAGTGGTCACCAACGCTCTTAGACATTAGCATTGTAAGAAATGTCAACCATCGCTTACATATCCAATGCGCCACCAACCTTGGGAACTAAGATTTTATGTCCCTTGTGCCTGTAATTACACTGGCTCACTCACCCTTCAAACCGGAACACAACAATATCAAGTATTGCTGTTTTGCGGTAGAATATCTGATGAGTGGGTGGTACCTACCCAGACGAGCTTGCACAAAGCCCTACCACCAGTAAGCATCATACTCAGACCAGCGTTTTCACTGCACTCATTAACACGGCTCATAATTAATTGCAGCTCTTCAGGAGATGATGCTATTAGGACTGTATCGTCAGCGTATCTGATGTTGTTAATATACCGGCCATTTATTTTGACTCCACATTCTTGGCCTTCAATCGCTTCTGCTATTATTTGTTCCGAGTACAAATTAAATAGCGTGGGTGATAATATACAGCCCTGTCGGACTCCTCTCTTTATTTCTACCTCATCAGTCTCCTCATTGTCAACTCGTACAGTAGCCTTCTGGTTCCAATACAGATTCTGGATAATACGTACATCTTTGTCATCTAAGCCGATATCATGTAATATTGCAATTAGACGGTCATGCAGTACTCTGTCAAAGGCTTTTTCGTAATCGATGAAACAAAGGAAAACGTCTTGTTGCATGTCTCTGCATTTTTGTACGAGAACCTGCATTGCGAAAAGAGCCTCTCTCGTGCCCACTCCTATTCGAAAACCAAACTGACAATTTCAATACTTGGCTCATAAGGCTAATCGTTCGAAACTCTTCGCACCTTCTTGCGTTGGTCTTCTTAGGAAGCGTAATAAAAGTTGAGGTTAGCCAGTCTTTGGGTAAGTGGCCAGAGTCGTATACCAAGTTAAAGAATTTAACCAGGAAGTTAATATTTTCGTCTTCAATAAGTTTGAGTACCTCTATGGGAACATTATCCGGTCCGGTTGATTTTCCCGTTTTAGCTTTTTTAAGAGCGTTTGTGACTTCATTTTTCAGGATAGGATATCCCTCATTTGGATCACAATTTACCGCTATGCTTCGGAAATCGTCGGTATATTGATGAGATGTATTGTTCCCATAGGTGTTTTTTTCCTGATATATCTAATATGGGAATATTATTTTCATCCGTAAGTTGGTGAGTCGTCTTTTTGTGTCCTACCAAAGATTTTATTTCCTTATGCAGGTTAAATGCATCATGTTTAGCATAAAGGTCCTCCACAAAATCACACTTGCACTGATACCAAGCATCTCTAGCATAACGAACTTCACGCCGAATTTTCTTATCAATCTCAGTATACTTGCTATTGTCGGAATTCTTGTAGATTCTCCTTTCTTCGATAAGATCATATATTTTTTCTGTCATCCAACTCTACTTAGGAATCCAATCTCTTTTCAAGTGTGTTTTATTGTTGTTTAATATTTTGTTCTTCATTGAACACCACTCTTCCTCCACCGTACGCATTATCCCAGGTTTATCGCCAGGAACTCGGGGCCATTTCTTTTATAGACTTTTCCATAAAGCTGACGATAACTAGGGAATAATAGTGCAGTGGTTTCCCCTTGCCTTCTGCACCAGACATTTTAGAGGTTACTTGTACCTCAAGGTCGCTGTTTCCCTTTTTCTAATCATGGTGCGTATGGTTATACCGCCATTGATCGGTCGCCAGAGCCTCGTCTGTTATCTAGCAGGGAGCACCACGTGCAGGTGAGGTTGGCAATTGGGTCGGTTTAGATGGTAGTTCCGTTCCCCCCTTACCCCCATTTCTTATAAAATAATATAAACATTTATAAACATATTTTATAGTAAACATACAAAAAGATTTTTTTAAATTTAACTTTTTCTAATCTGTTATGACTAATAAAAACATTAAAATGCCTTATCGGTTATCTGTTGTGATTATTTTGATAATGAAATTTGTCATTCATGTTATGTTATTGTATTCAAAAGGAATGTTACTTATCTGTTCCCAAGTCACTTTCTGTGTGTTTTTTTTAAATATATATATCGAGCAGGCATAGTGAAATACATATAACACTACCTTAAACAATAATGGCTGTTTCAAACCTAAACAAGCACCAGTGAATTTTCATGTGATTAGTTTGCGTTTAAAAATATCGTGAGACAGCCTGCATTTATAATTATCAAATTTCACTGAAATTCTGCTAAACAAACCACTGTGTATTATCCAAAAAGGTAGAACAGACCTTAACCAGCCAGCTTACTCGTACTTCCTAAAAATAACATAAAATAATTTTGAATTACATTGCTTGTTCGACTCTGTTACATATAATGACATTTTCGGAACATCCAGAATAAATACAGAAATTGGCAATATACCACTTCAATAAAAAAAAATAACCAATGCCAGAAATGAAAATATGGTGTGTTGCCAAAACAAATTATAAAGCTTTTATTTTACAATAATACTATAATTATGAAATCGATTTTCAAAATTTATTTGTTAAAATAAAACTTCAAAATATACAAGCGCTGTCCCGCAGTTTTATTCGCATTCTATCCAATTGAAGTTAAACAAAATTACGCCCTGAATTCGAGCCTTTTATGAGACTAATTTGTTTATAAAAAAAGGAATGTGAATAAAACCTCGGGCGGAACTAATTTGAAGCCTAGCAGTAGTATTTATATTAATTTTGACTAGACGTTTAGCGCGGTTGGTAGGTACCTGCCTTTCACGCCGAAGGTTGTGGGTTCGATTCCCACCCAGGACAGACATTTGTGTGCATGAACATGTCTGTTTGTCCTGAGTCTGGGTGTAATTATCTATATAAGTATGTATTTACAAAAGAAAAGTAGTATATGTAGTATATCAGTTGTCTGGTTTCCATGGCACAAGCTCTGCTTAATTTGGGATCAGATGGCCGTGTGTGAATAAAGTCCCAGGATATTATTATTATTATTATACATAGAGCTATACAATAAATATTAGTTGGCGGTTCTGTGGTCGCGTTATCGTATGTCTATTGTATGAGCAAATAAATATTCGCTTTCAAATTGAGTTCCAATTTTAAATTAAGGCTTAGTTTGTTTTAATTTTTGTTATTTTCAACGTTAGGTAGTAATTATTAATATAAAACAATATACTTATATTTAATTTCGTGTCGTATCGTCTCGGTAGAATCCACACGTGAGTCCGATGAAATTATGCCACTTCACTGTATCAGATTATATAGACTTTAGATAAAACAGTTCAGTGCCTTCTTCTCCTTTGTTAAAGGATTCTTTTTTTTGAGCTTTAGTGTTATTCATAAAAAAAAAATTTAAGAGTAGAAAAAATTACGGTCGAAATCTGCAAATTCATATATGTCTACAGAACTTGTACCTATGTAAGTATGTTTATAGATGTAGTAAGGGCTAGCTAATGTCGATAATATTAGTATATATGTTATTTTAAAGTTGCCGTCATGATTTTTCTTTAATACAATGATTATAAGAAAAAACTATGACAGATTTTTTTTTTTGACGTCAAAGAAAATGACGCCCTGAATTCGAGCATTTTACAAGATACAAAAAAAAGACAAGTATCTACTGCTGCTTTAAGCTTTAAGGTCTTATATCCCTCTATGAAGGTTAGGAGCTGTCTCAGGTTACTGCATTACCCTCGTGGTTAGAAGCGCGTTATTATATAGATTACTAACTCCGTAATATTTTAAGGGCTTAAATAAAATGTTTTTACGGAAGGACAGACAAAAAAAAATTACTTATTTTTGAGTCAGAAATCTTCGCAGTTTTACACAGAACACCTCACCAAAACTCATACACAATCGAATGATTAGTTCAAGAACGTTTACATAACGACAAACATACTTACAAACATTCCTTTTCATTTATTAATATGCTTAATGTTATTATGTATATTAGTAGTTTTATTCAAAACATAGAGCCGACATGGCCCAGTGGTAACAACGCGTGAATCTTAACCGATGATAGTGGGTTCAAACCCGGCCAAGCACCACTGAATTTTCATGTGCTTAATTTGTGATTATAATTCATCTCTTGCTTTACGGTGAAGGAAAACATCGTGAGGAAATCTGCATGTGTCTGATTACACTGAAATTCTGCCACATGTGTATTCCACCAACCGGCTTCGGAGCAGCTTTGTGGAATAAGCTGCAAACCTTCTCCTCAAAAAGAGGAGAGGAGGACTTTAGCCCAGCAGTGGGACATTCACAGGCTGTTACGGATTCAAAGCATGCTAATTTTATTTTTATCGTGTCAGTGAACTCTATTTAAATTTATTTATAATAAGAAAATTCACGATTGTCACGTTAAGAGTCTAAATTTAAAGAGGGTGACACTGCGAAGTACATCTATTTATATAATAATAGTTTTCGCCCGCAGCTTGACCCATGTTTGAGGGACTGAGACAGATGTATGTCCTTTGTCCTTTTCTGTTACAATGTCAACATTTTTTCGGTCATGATAATCGGTCGAGAAGTTAAAACGTAAAAGCGTAACAAAGAAACAAACACACTTTCACATTCGTAATATTAGTAAGGATTCTTTTGACCCTGTTGGTCTAGAAGCGATATATAAGGCCGCTGATCTCGAGGTCCTCAGTTCAATCCCCGGGTGGGGCTGATAGAAAGTTATTGGGTTATTCTTTTGAAAATTCTCAATAGCAGCTCGGAGTTTGGATGTTAGATGTGTGTTCATACCCGTGCCTCGGAAAGCACGTAAAGCCGTTGGTCAAGCGCTTGGACTCCCTTCGGTTGCTGTTGTATTGTTGAAACGTAAGCAATGAAGTTCTGAACAAAAATATCATCTATGCTTAACACGTTAACAGTGTAGCTATGATTATGGAGATAACTCCATAAGTGTAAACGCCAATTGGGGATAATATGTTTTGTTAGGTGTAAAAATGATATACATTATCATTCTTTTTTAATTTTAAGACCCCTTCATATGAAAAAAAACCATCTGGACGAATGAACCATACACGTATGACCCACGGATGTCCCATCATACGTGCGTCATACGTGCATGCCTCAAACATGTGGCATGCACGTATGAGATTTTGCTCCGTGCCCGTTGTAAAAAAAATGGCTGAATCTATGAATCTATAAACCAAAATTGACTATGAATTCTTTAGTAATTGTTATGTCAGTGTCAAGTTTTTATCTTTCAAGTTGACAGTCTAGAGTTCAAAAGTTTTCATAACGTAATTTTGTATTATTTTGTTTTTGTTTTGTTGTGATCATGAATCGACCCAGACCTCTAACAGATGAGGAGTTATGTCGTATATTAGAAGAAAGTGATGGTGAAGAAAATCTTGTGGGGGCCTTGGAAGATTCAGAGTGTGGTGAATTTTTAGATGAAAATATTGAATCGGTGGAGAATATCGGAGAGTATATCAATGTAAATAATGTTGAGGTATCGCTTGTTTTGCCACCTGCTGATTCATCCGTTACTTTACAAAACCCTTGCATGTCCTCGCCTGATCGATTTTTGCCGCCATTATTTGAAAATGAGCCGGCTGTGTTGCCATTGCCGATGTCTGAAGAAGCTACTTTTCAGCCTAGCATGCATGAACAAGCTCCAACACATTCTCGGACACCTCGAATTAATTTTCAGATATTGCCTACTGCGTGGTCTTTTGAAATACGGCCATTGGAAAGGGAGGTTTTCACAGGATACGACAACAGCAAGCGACAAGATCAAATTTTTGGAAAAAATACGGACTTGTGGACCATATTTCGCTCAATTGTAGATGACGAAATGATATGATTGATGGTTACTCAAACCAATATTTACGCCGGACAATTACAGCTTCTTCCCGCAGTGAAACCGCATTCTCGCATAAAACGTTGGAAAGATGTTTCTGCAGATGAAATGCTCAAATTTATCGGAGTGTACCTGTTTACGGGACTTGTTGATTTTCCCACAACTGAATGCTATTGGAAGAAAGATAGGCTGTACTTTCATCCACTTCTTCACGAAATTTCAATGTCTTACGACAGATTTTCCCTCATTCTAAGATGTTGGCATTTTGCAGACAACTCTACTGATCGGAATGGAAGACTTTACAAAATTCAACCTCTAATAGACAAAGTAATTGAAAATTCACGAAAAGTTTTTACTCCAGGCGACACTGTCGCTGTTGACGAACCCATGGTCGGGTTTAGAGGAAAATTAAATATCCGCACCTACAACCCTCAAAAAGGTAGCAAATATGACTTAAAAATATATAAATTGTGCACAGACACCGGCTATACATGGAGCTACAAGGTGTATTCAGGGGAAGATACAGTAGTCGAAGGTCTTGACAAACCAGGTTCAGTTGTAGCTGCATTGGCTCAAGATGTTTTGAACGAGGGCAGATTATTGGTGACTGATAATTATTACACCAGTGTGCGGTTGGCCAGATATCTAAAACAACGTAGAACAGACTTTTGCGGAACTGTACGTAAAAATAGACGAGACCTTCCCCCTGATGTGGTCAACGCAACTCTAAAAAAGGGTGAAATTGCAGTAAAACAGAACAGTTTTTTAACTGTGTTGAAGTGGAAGGACCAACGCGATGTACTGGTTATGTCAACATGTCATAATCATGACATGCAAATGTCTACTGGATATAGACCGATTTTGAAGCCTAAAATAGTCATGGAGTATAATCGTGGCAAAAAAGGCATTGATGTAGCAGACCAGCTCGCCAGCTACAATTCCCCTGTGCGCAAAACTTGCTTTTGGTATAAAAAAATTGCTGGAGATCTGATGTCAATTTGTGTGATTAACGCAGTATTGATATACAAGGACTTGAATGCACAAAGCAAAGTGACTGTGCTCAAAGGTCATGAAATAATAATTAAACAGTTACTGAGCCTTCAATTTCCTGCACCTTCTGATGGATTATCTACACCACAATGTTCTAGCCAGCCAGCTAGATCTTCTAGATCTAGCCATTCCCTCACAAAAATTCCAAGACGTGACCCAAAAAGAATCTTCAGGAAACGTTGCACTGGCTGTTACAAAGTTTTTATTGAAGAAGGCCGTACAGCAGCGGAATCAGCCCGCAAAGCAAAAAAAACTGATATGGAGTGTCTGGGGTGCCATAAAGCTTTCTGTCTGAATTGCTTTAACAGGTGCCATTAAAAATAAATACGAAAATTATAAAAATAATATAAAATCAATAAATTAGATTAACATATTATTGTTTTATTTTTGCCCAAAATACACGCGACCTTTTATAGTGAAAACTGGCAACCCTTATAAAAAGGTAATCGGGTTTTCACGTATATTTTTTCTTTAGTTCATTACTCACACGTGTAAGTTCATATAAGCATATTAGCTCATACGTGTACAGAGTTACAAACTTTAAACTTGGAAAGGGCTCATGCCCCATTGATGGGGCATTCACGTACGGTGAGTTGCTCAAAATGCCCCATCGATGGGGCATGCACTGTGAACGTGTTAATATTATAAATGCGAAAGTAACTGTATGTCTGTTACGCTTTCACGGCTTAACCACCCCCCTATAAAACGCGTGCGAGGTTAACTAGTACCTGCGAGTGTTAACTAGTATTCTAAAAGCAAAACAAAAATAAGCTTAATAACTAAATCTAAAAGTATAAGTAAGACATTCTAAAATAATTGTATAACCATAAATCAATAAAATAACAAATAAAAAGCAAAAATCCACGCGAGTCTTGGTTCCAAAATGTCTTATACCATTCTAATCGCGCGCGGATTATACATATTTCTTCCATTTGTTTAATATTTAAATTTCATTATTGACGGGCCGGTTGGCGTGGTTGGTAGACACTTACCTTTCACGCCGAAGGTTGTTGGTTCGATTCCCACCAGGACAGATATTCGTGTGCATGAACATGTCTGTTTGTCCCTAGTCTGGGTAAAAGAAAAGTAGTATATGTAGTATATCAGTTGTCTGATTTCCGTAGTACGAGCTCTGCTTAGTTTGGGATCAGATGGCCGTGTGTGAATAATGTCCCAGGATATTATTATTATTCGAACAATAATGGGTAATCTAATTTTTCAGACAAAAATGGACTCGTTCTTCAGCCTCTTCGATCCGTCAGATGGCAATACGAACAGACAGAATAATAAGAAAAAACATAAAAACGATCAAGAGAACGGCAGGAAGAACCCAGACGCACCCAAGGGTATGTACAAACCTTTGTATATATGTAATAAGTTTATTTATTGAAATAAAAACTAAAGTCGTTGCTCTGTTAAGCGAAATTTATTCTTTTTTATATCATATCACAAATTACTTCTGCAAACAAAGTATGAGTACAAATTATAATTATTTACTAACCCGTAAAAAGAAACAACATTAAAAGCTATTGCTTCAAATATTTTTTTACAATCTGAATTGTTTCTTTTTTAAAAAAACGTCGTTAACTTTTTATTATATTAAGCCAGTGTGAATTTCTCTAATTATAGAATGACACATGACATAATGCAAAGTGTTGCCACAATAGATAATACTTGGACGTATTAAGTCGAAGTTAATGCACGTGCAATTTAAATTTAATGAAGAGCCCAAAGAGCTTCATTTACATATATATAACATACTGGCATATAAACGCACAGCCCAAACTACTGCGACATGAAAATTTGCATACGGGTTCCTTTTACGCAATAGGTTAGCACTTAGGAAGGATTTTTGAAAATTTAACCCTGCAGAAGGAACTCGGGCAGGAAGAACAGAATTAAGAAGAACAAAGTATCGCCAGCGAAGGACGTCCTAACAACAGCATGGCAGAGTTCATCACAAGAAGTACTGGAACCGTTGAATAATCAATCGTCGATACCAAAGGTCTGTGACGAGAAAATCGGAAAGAACGTCAACGTTTTGAAATCGGAAGACGATTTTAAGAAGACGAAGAGGAAACCGACCAATGATGATGAGGATGCAACGAGAAGTGGGACAAAGTTTGCCGATAGAGTGTAGAATGTCATCGATAAGTTGGAGAAGGTCAGGATAAAGGACGATATGTATTTAGCTGGTAATTTCAATTCCGAGGACTTGGAGAGTGACTTCTTCTACAGCTCTGATGATATGGAAGACTTCTGCGATGATACGTAAGTGATGTTTTTTGTTAATTTTTAAGGGCTTTTTCGCATAAGCGAACATGCCGCCCTGGTTGAGAATTCTTAGGAGGGTACAAAATATAATATATTAAACTTAAAAATACCTTAATTAATCACAGATCTAAGACTTAATTTGGACAACATTTTTGCGAGATTTGACGTCGGATCTGACAGAATGACATTGCATTGTCCAACAGACTTTATATCCAAATTATGTCTAGTTCTAAGAGATTCGTTCTGAGCACATTCCATCAATACGTGCAAAAGATCATCAGGTACATTACAAGTTGAGCAGTTTGGAGAAGTTGATTTCCGCATCAGAAATGCAAATTTATTGCATGGGATGTGCCCAGACCGAAGCCGCAGAATTAATTTCGTTTCATTAAAATTCATGTTACTATTCTCAATCCAAGGATATCTGCATGGATGAGGCTGGATCGTACGGTACCATATACCTTTCTCCTTAGCTCTTTCGTCAAAGTACTCTTTCCATAAATCATAGCAATGCACTTTTAGATTTGGCAAGTAACTTTCAAATGAAGGTGTAAAGAGGACTTCAACACCGTCAGATATAGCTTCTTTGGCTAGTACATCTACTTGTTCATTCCCTTCTATGCCTATGTGAGATGGTATCCATTGAAAGAAAATTACTTTGTCATCTGATTGTAACTTAGATAGAAGCTTTAGAATCGCGTAAGCTACAGGTAACCCTCGACAGATCGAGGTACACCGAGCTAGGTGTTGAAGCGCGCTTTTGGAGTCTGACAAGATAATTACTTTACTGTAGCTTGTACAAGCTTGAGTGTACACTCAATATAGCCTAAAGCCTCTAAAATAGCCACAAGCTCAGCTTCCATTATAGATACCTCTATTTTAATTTGGAATTTAGAATAAATGTTCAAATTGAAATCCAAAAATGCAGCTCCTATTCCATATTTGTCTTTCGAACCATCTGTAAATATTTTTTGACAGTTGGAGTAATTCGAATTTATGTATTTTATACAAGTATTTCGCAAACTAATTTGATGATACTCTCGCTTAGAACCGGTAAATCCTTCGATATTTGTTTTTAAAATGCTTGACATATCAATACTAGTTGCCCATTGATCTAATGAAAACATGCCTAAACTTGAGAAAGAGTTGCATGGTTGAGATTTGTACATCTCGGAAATTTGTGTAAGTAGAGGTTTTTTCTTGTTAGTCCAGAATCTGTTATGTGTCAGATCTGTTAATTGATTAATTAATGAAAAAGAAGTATTATTATAGAATGATCTGTTTTTAAGCCAAAATTTTCCTGCCAAATATAATCTTCTTAAATACAAAGGAGGTAAACAAAGTTCACTCTCCATCACATGTATGGGAGTGGTCCTTATAAACCCTCCAATGTTTCGCATTGCTTGATTTTGAATTTTGTCCAATTTCGATAAATTGGTTTTACAACAGTTGTCATACAAAAATGAACCATAATCTAATCTACTTCTAAGTAACGTTATATACAGCTTACGAATATGTTTTGGATGGACTCCCCAACCTGATCCTGTTAACACCTTAAATATATTTAAAAACTTAGACACCCTAGACACAATCTCTTTAATATGTTTATTCCATCTAAGACCGCGATCCAGCCACATCCACAGGTACTTAACATTATCCACGACTTCCAAAACTACATCATTTAGAGTAATAGTAATATTGTGCAATTTGTGCCCTCTTGAAAAAATACATATTTTGCTTTTTGTTGATGAAATTTCTAAATTAATATCATGGAATTTTTTGGCTATACAATCAAAAGCAGTTTGTAATCGGCTTTGAATGTCAACTAAATTATCAGAAGAAGTAAATATTACAAAGTCATCGGCATATTGCGAAAAACTAATATAATCCATCGAATTAATAGTATCACATATATCAATTGTTGCAACATTAAATAGTAATGGAGATATAGGATCTCCCTGTGCAAGGCCTACTCCCGTACATCTTACAATTTTAAAGTCTTGGCCTTCAATAATCAGACATCGTTTATGTAAAAATCCCACAAATAATTACAAAGCATACTGCCTACACCTAATTGATCTAATTTACAAATAAGATATGTAACATCAACATTGTTATAAGCATTTTCTACGTCTATAAAACACCCCACTGTCATTAGATTTTTACTAAATCCAATTTGTACACTAGATACGAAGTCTGTTAGATTATCTAAGTAAGAGCGGGTTTTTCTAAACCCTTTTGTTTGTTCGGAAAATATATGATTTTTTTCAAGATACCATTCGATTCTATTCTTTAAGATAGCATGAAAAATTTTGCATATACATGACATCAGGGATATTGGCCTAAGAGATGATACTTGGGTACAGTCCCGGCCAGGCTTAGGAATGAGAAGTATGCGAATGTATCGCCATTGATTAGGAACTATATTACTATTGAGGAACATATTATAAATTTTTAGTAACGTAGTCTTTCCTATAGTAGGTAAATTAAAAATCATTGAATATGAGACATCGTCTAAACCTGGTGCCGTGTCCTTAGATTTTAAACATTTTTCTAATTCATGTGTCGAAATGATGGATTCTAATTTTAAGTTTCGAGATGTACAGCGAGGGTGGCATGGAGTAACAAAATCGGGTGTGAGGTTATTTAACATCGTTTCGGCTACAGTTTTGCCCACCATTCGCTTAGCAAATTTGTGTCCTTTTATCCATCTCATTCGCATCCACATTTGATTAACAGAAGTTTCCTCATTTATTGAAGAGCAAAAGTCCCACCATTCCTTATTCTTTGCTTTTCTAATGAGCCTTTGAACGTCAGATATTTTGGCTTTCAGTTCTTCTAATTTAATAGGTGTTGGGTTTTTCCGAAACTCTGATAATGCCAGTCTCCTTTCCGCTACGGCTTTAGAAAGTTCCGGTTTCCAGTAGGTTTTTGTGACAAATTTAGGACTAGGGTTGACACATACCTTAGTATATGGAATGCATAAATTTGCTGCTTTATTAATTATGTTAACAAAAACATCGTAAGCTTTTTGGGGTTCAACTGGCAAACTTATTTGTACTAGGTAATTTTCTATCGATTTCCTATATTTTTCCCAATCTGCTAATTTGTAATTCCGTTTTTTGTTAAATATAGGGTTATAGTTAGAGGATGTTGATAATTTTATGATGAGGTGGTCGCTGCCTAGACATTCATTGGTAACATTCCAGGAGAACCCCAATGCAATATCCGACGAAACTATAGAGATGTCAGGACTCGACTTTTGTAATACACCATTTGCAAGTTTTATGCGCGTATGTCTACCATCATTAAGCGTAACAAAATCATGGTCCATTAGTGCGTCAAATATTTGCATTCCTCTGACGTCAGTTTTATTGGACCAGTTTGGGTGGTGTCCATTGAAGTCACCGAGTATTATAGTCCTTCTATGAGAAATTGAGAATATAAAATCCCAATCTGCGTTTGTTGTACAAGCACTCGGGGGGCAGTACACTGAAATTATGTTTTCTAATCTTTCACAGTTCAATACCCTAACAGAAATAATCTCAATGGCTGTGTTTCCACTTTGAATTGACAGAGGCTCTGTTTTAAAGGATCTATGAGCCACTATAGCGACACCCCCATAAGAGTCATCCCGGTCCAACCTGTAAATATTATAGTTTGTAAGTTTGAATGTATTTACTGAACTAAGCCACGTTTCACACAATGAAGCAAAATGTATTTTTTCCTGACACAGTAATTGTTCCAACTCAAGTATTTTTGGTTTTAAGCTTTGTGCATTCCATTGCAATATATTAATATTAATACTGTTCATAATTAAATATTAATCTTTGAAAAAAAGGAAACCTTGAGATGTTTTGTAATATCCAAGAGATAATCCACTCGACACATAATTTTGCTAACTTTTCTATTTTATCATTTATTGAAATATTGCTGTTACAAAAAATATTAATAAATTCTTTAACTAGACAAGTAGTATATAGTAATATATAGATATACCGTATATCTCTTGATAGTCTCTTTCCCTTTTGCCTACTCTTTTCCCTTTTCGAATAATAAGACACACTTTCCTCGGAGTCTGTAACCATCATATTTTCTTCATCGCCGTTTGCTTCCAGTTCTTGTTTTTTTTCCTTTTCTTTGTTCTTCTTTTTAGCGTCACTTGTGTTTCTATTCTTTACTTTATTAGTAATTTCTGTCTTCCTCGCACGAGTTGATGCAACTTGTGCATACGTCAGGGCTTCTGTGGTAGATTTCGCCGGGGATTGATGATTTGGAGGTGCCGGCGTTGGGGCACGAGGATCAGGATAACTTTGGTTCGCTGGGAGCGTAGCCTCCTTTGCATTAAGTTGCGGCGGAACATACATTGTAATAGCTTTTCGGTATGATACATTAAACTCGGCCATTATTTCCCGTATCTTTTTTTCCCTACGATATTCCGGGCAGCTACAATCTAACGCCATGTGGTCTTTAGAGCAGTTAATGCACTTATACACTGTCGTTGGGCAGTTATCATGTTTCCCACCACACTTTGGACAAAATACTGTTTTCGTAGGACACATCTTAATAGTATGCCCGAACCGCCAGCATCTAGAGCATTGCGTCACTGGAAACATATAGGGCTCAACTTTCACTTGCATGCTATAAATGTGTATGTAGGCAGGCAAAGACGGCCCTTTAAATCCAAGCCTGACTGCTTCACTGTCTGTCCAACCTCCCTCTACTTCAGCCCGACGCTTAAGTCTTTTCAAACTAGCTACCTCATATACGCTAGTGTTCGCATCTAGCAATTCTTCTTCAGACAAATTCAGCTCTATATGTTTGATAACGCCATAGGAAAGAGCAACTTCCATCGGTCGTTGAAATCTCCATCCCAACCCGAGAAGGTATTCGCAGGAAGTTAATTTCTCCATACTGCACGCGTTAGTTACCTCCACGATTATTTTATATGGGTTTATATACAGGGTTACAGGGTAATATGTCACGATCCTTTTAAAGGGTTATAGTTCAGGACAATAGCTATCAAATGACCCCCAAAATGCTGATGCAAAAGTGTATCAATCAATCAATCAATCAACAGCCAATCGTTGTCCACTGCTGAACATAGGCCTCTCCCAAGGTGCGCCAAAGCTCCCTGTCCTCCGCCTTCCGCATCCAGTTGGTGCCCGCCACCTTCTTAAGGTCGTCGGTCCACCTGGCTGGAGGGCGCCCTACGCTGCGCTTGCCGATTCGCGGTCTCCACTCTAGGACTCGTCTGCTCCAACGGCCATCGGTCCTACGACATACGTGACCAGCCCACTGCCACTTCAGCCTGCTAATTTTGCAAGCTATGTCGGTGACTCCGGTTCTTTTCCGGATAATCTCATTTCTGATCTTATCCTTCAAAGATACTCCGAGCATAGCTCGCTCCATAGCACGCTGAGCGTCCACACTATACGAGCAGTGCAAGTACAGTGAGTATTATGTACCCCGACAAGGTTTTATTACTCTTATTCCTAAAAGAAATGAGATAAAAGGAAATTAGAAAAAATGACGGTAAATTCAAAGGAATAGATAATAGTATTCCACAAACAGCTCTGGTTTATCTCTCCTTTTTTACCTATTACCCCTATTAAAAATAATCTTTAACTACTTTGCATTGAGGACCTTTTGTCTTTGATCCAGATTTAATTTCTTAACAATAGCATTTCTTAGAATTTCCTACCTGGTCTCTTTGTTATCTAATTTTCTCCTGAGTTTATGATTGTTACTGTACTTTTTATGTACCGATGGATAGCTAAGGAAACGCAGATGTTTTTAAAATGATCCGCACGATAAGAGCCATAGTGATTTTTACAAAAAAATTGCGAGTAACTTAAAGAATCAAAATTAAAAATCGAAAAGTTGTACAGTTTTGGATCTATAATTTAAAAATGCTTGAAGATTGTTTTTGTTTTATAACTGTTTATTATTAACTAGGATGTACCCTAGCAAGAAATACAAAAAAAAATAGGGAAAATACGTTGATTTTTTTTTTATTGAATTTTAGAATCTTAAACATCCTTTAAATAAAAAAAAATATTAAAAAATTAATAACTCGAAAACGATACACTTTTGCATCAGCATTTTGGGGGTCATTTGATAGCTATTGTCCTGAACTATAACCCTTTAAAAGGATCGTGACATATTACCCTGTAACCCTGTATTTAACGCGGCTTATGTCGGTGATTCCCTTATCCCTGAATATTTTGGCTAAAGCAAATTGTTTGGGTAAAATATTTGTTGAGGAAATGCAAATATCTATAATACCCCTCACTTCCCTTCGCCTTGCTTTTCTATTTCTGATTTCAACCCATTCCTCATCCCCTTCATCTTCCCTGCTTCTTTTAGCTAGTCTTTTTTCGCCGTATTCAATAATTGGTGAGGGTACTATTATTTCTTCCTCGCATACTTCTCCCACTTCACTTAAGATTGGATCCACACTCATTGCGATAAGGTCTAAATATCACTAACCGGTCCAGTCCACTAGAACCGGCCGTTAGCAAACAATTCCGAGAACTGATAAGCGATACTCACAATATAATAAAAACAATGAAACACGTCCAAGCAATATAACAATTGAAATTATACTGTTTTTTGTTAATTAAAAAAAAGTATTATAATTTATGTGTTGTAAAGTAAAATAACAGCCTGTGTATGTCCCACTGCTGGGCTAAGATCTCCTCTCCCTTTTTGAAGAGAAGGTATGGAGCTTGTTCCACCACGCTGCTCCAATGCGGGTTGGTGGAATACACATGTGGCAAAATTTCAGTGAAATTAGACACATGCAGGTTTCCTCACGATGTTTTCCTTCATCGTAAAGCACGAGATGAATTATAATAACAAATTAAGCACATGAAAATTCAGTGGTGCTTGCCCGGGCTTGAACCCACGATCATCGTTCAAGATTCACGCGTTCTTACCACAAGACCATCTCATCTCTTATGTGTTGTAATTTTGGGTAATTATACGTTTTTTCTTAAGGCTTTGCTTGCTTTCCACGGTATGGAAGAGCAAGAAACAATAACATATCTATTCGCTTCATCCGGGATTTCAATCAAGGCTTTATATTTAAGCTCATTAACTAACATCTACATTAAAAGAGTCAATTAGTTTCAGTTAGGATTACAGTGTTAATGTACCAGGAGATCATAAACAGTGAGTCGGTCTCACCGAACGATTAGATTAAAACAGTCAATTAGTTTCAGTTAGGATTACAGTGTTAATGTACCAGGAGATCATAAACAGTGAGTCGGTCTCACCGAACGATTAGATTAAAAGAGTCAATTAGTTTCAGTTAGGATTACAGTGTTAATGTACCAGGAGATCATAAACAGTGAGTCGGTCTCACCGAACGATTAGATTAAAAGAGTCAATTAGTTCCAGTTAGGATTACAGTGTTAATGTACCAGGAGATCATAAACAGTGAGTCGGTCTCACCGAACGATTAGATTAAAACGGTTATTTAAACGATTATTTAAACGGTGTGTGAAAAATGTCCCAGGATGTTATTATTATTAGTTTCAAAGATTTAGAATTAGGATAACGTTGTTAATGTACCAGGAGAACATAAACAGTGAGACGGTTTCATCGAACGATTAGATTAAAAGAGTCAATTAGTTTCAGTTAGGATTACAGTGTTAATGTACCAGAAGATCATAAACAGTGAGTCGGTCTCACCGAACGATTACATTAAAAGAGTCAATTAGTTCCAGTTAGGATTACAGTGTTAATGTACCAGGAGATCACAAACAGTGAGTCGGTCTCACCGAACGATTGGATTAAAAGAGTCAATTAGTTTCAGTTAGGATTACAGTGTTAATGTACCAGGAGATCATAAACAGTGAGTCGGTCTCACCGAACGATTAGATTAAAAGAGTCAATTAGTTCCAGTTAGGATTACAGTGTTAATGTAACAGGAGATCATAAACAGTGAGTCGGTCTCACCGAACGCGGATGGCATTAATCGAAATAAGATCAATATTAAATATATTCGATTTGGAGCTCAGAACATCCGACGCCGACGATTCCGGCGACGAGTGCTACGGGAGTCTACCCCCGGAGCCTCGTTTCGGGAACGTCGAGTACAAACTGCAGCTGGTCTCGCCGTGCGAGCGACGCTTCCAGCACCTGGTGACGCAAGTGAATAATAAATAATATTAAATATATAACATTATATATAACTTAGGTAGCTAACTGGGTAGGTATCACCCACTCATCAGATATTCTACCGCAAAACAGCAGTACTTGGTATTGTTGTGTTTCGGTTTGAAGGGTGAGTGAGACAGTATAATTACAGGCACAAGGGACATAACGTCTCAGTTCCCAAGGTTGGTGGCGCATTTGCGATGTAAGCGATGGTTAACATTTCTTACAATGCCTATGTCTATGGGCGTTAGTGACCACTTACCATCAGGTGTCCCATATGCTCGTCCGCTTTCCTATTCTATAAAAAAAAAATACCTTTGATATCACACAACGGTTATTAATTGATATAAAACAAACACTTTATTAGGAAAACATTTTCCTTGTTCGAAATATTTTATTAAATCACGAAAGTTTTAAGAATATGTTAATTTTGACTGTTAACGCTGATAAAACGCAACCACGAGCTACAGTGCGTGCTTTCATACAGACCCTGTGGTCTTGAGAGCTCAACGCCACGAGGTAATTCATTTTATAACACGGATTAAAAAAAAACAATAGTGTTTTTATATGTCGTTTAAGCAATATATATGTATATTCAATTTGAGCGTATAATACAAACAATTTTATTGAGTTTGTGCTCGTGAAATATATCGATGCGATGCTCGTAGTTCCACTCGGGGCCGATAGGTGGCGCCGTTTCGAGTGACGTACAACGTTAAGCGGCATGTCAAAAGCATAATAATGCCCCGGATACACACGTGTGGAGCTGTTAGTTAGCGAATCGTTTAATTAAAATGAATTTTGGTAGGCGATTGACATTCAGCAAGATAATTTTTTTTTTATAGAATAGGAAGGCGGACGAGCATATGGGCCACCTGATGGGAAGTGGTCATCGACGTCCATAGGCATTGGCATTGTAAGAAATGTTAATCATCGCTCACATAATCAATGCGCCACCAACCTCGGGAACTAAGATGCTATGTCCCCCGTGCCTGTATTTGCACTGGCTCACTCACCCTTCAAACCGGAACACAACAATACCGAGTACCGCTGGTCTGCGGTAGAATATCTGACGAGGCACCCCCTCGTACCCGGACGGGCTCGCACAAAGCTCTCCCACCATTAAAAATATATCGTATTGTCACCCCGACACCTCAACACGTGCCCCCCCCCGCAGCTGAAGTGGTGGCTGCGCTCGGGCAGCGGCGCGGCGGTGTACGTGGCGGGCGTGCGCGACTGCGGCGCGCTGCGCGGGCTGCGGGCGGACGCGCTGCGGGCGTCGCTGCGCGCGCTGCGGGACATGGCGCGCGCGCTCGGCGCCGCGCTCGTGGGCGCGCGGGCCCGCCGCGTGGCGCCCGCGCGCGCGCCGTCGCCGAGGTGTACATCCGCAAGGTGGGCACGCCTGGAACTGGTACACCGAGGGGCCGCGAGGCCGCGATCGAGACGGAGATGGTTTGTCGATGTGTGCTTATAACGTTGCCATAGTACCCGCGTTCCCTGTTTTGGGAGATTTTCGGGACTTAATTAAAACTAAATAGGGTTATTAAATTTTACTTTTTAATGTTTATTATACATTTTTTTAATTATAATATTTTTTTGTTTTCCTCCTACACCCGAAAACCGTTGCATTGTTTGTTTTTGTTTCCGTTATCAATAGTACTTCGGCATCTTTATATGGTACTGGATTAGCGTTCTCCTCATAAAGAATGGTTGCCACATATATTTCTATGTTACCCTCTTGACTCGGAATCTAATAATATTATAAATTCATGAAGAATGTTAAATCATGTTGTCGTTAGAAAACTATAAATAGGATAACGAATAAATTAAAATAACATATATACATATAACGAAGCACTTTAGTTTATTAATGGACTCCGTATTTATTTGTTTCATTGTCGACGAGTCGATATTTTTTATCGAATATCGGGACTTTTTTTAGCCGATGCTTTCAGCACTTACATGATAAATAATTATAGGTTATGAATAATAAAAACTGGAAAATCATATTATCTTTAGGATTTTAATGCGATATAAGGTTCCGTCATGCTATGGCATAAATAAACATCACTGAGAAACTATATTTTGAGACAAAATAGTCGTACTTACGCGTGAAAACACACGCCGGCAATTTTCTTCTTGCTGTCGCTTTAACATGAAATAATACGACACTGCACCATTGTATAACCATCGATATGATATAAGGATTGTTTCTCGGCCTTTACACTGGATTAGAATCGTTTTCTAACATAAATATAAGCGAAAAATGAACATAAAACACAATGAACGCACCAACTGTCAAGTTTGTTTCGCTACTTAAGTAACGAAACAAACACCAACACTGGTTACACGATAATGGTCAAAAGATTTGATAATTCTATCTCTGTCTAAACCTGTCTACGCTACAGTACGTACTCGGTTCGCAGCTGGCGGACACGCAGCAGAGCGTCGAGCTGCGGGTCGCGGTGATGGGGGCGAACGAGGCGGGCAAGTCGACGCTCATAGGCGTTCTCACTCAAGGTACGTTCGTTATTATCTTGTTGAAGTCGTGAGTTCTAGTAACTAAATTAAATATTGAGTATTTAATTACAGGCACAAGGGACATAACATCTTAGTTCACAAGGTTGGTGGCGCATTGGCGATGTAAGCGATGGTTAACATTTCTTGCAATGCCAATGTCTATGGGCGTTGGTGACCACTTACCATCAGGTGGCCCATATGCTATAAGAACAATCCCCCACCCACTTGCAAATCCCGGGCAAACACCACTGCACTTTGATGTGCTTAATTAATGGGCACATTGTCAGGAGATCTGCTTTTATGGGATGAAGTATTGCTATGTATATCCATCAACCCGCATTGAAACTGCAATTTAGAGCTCCAAATCACAAGTGGAGGGGAGGGCTTAGCCCAGCAGAGGCGTTATTTTTTTATAATAAGTAAATAGAAAAGAAAAGTAAAAGTAAGTTGTACACTAGAAGTGAGATTTGGAAGCATGTAAAGACATTGTTTGCGCCTGAACTCTCTCTAATTTTACCCTGGGATTTTATGTAAATGTCTATGTCTAGCCATGGGGCTGGGCTAATCCCTCCCTCTTCTCCCTTTGATGAGGAGCTTATTCCAATACGCTGTTCCAATTTAGTGGTGCTAATCTGGGTTTTAACACGCTATCATTGGTAACGATTTACACATTCTATTCACTACCATCTCGGTTCTCAATAGGATTAAGAGTGTGTGGGAATAGAGACTGTCTGTGCTTGCACGCACACACAAGTACCATTATTAGTCCCGTGCAGTTGTCTAAACCGTTCGTATTCGTAACAGCCTGTGAATGTCCCACTGCTGGGCTAAAGGCGGGTTAGTGGAATACACATGTGGCAGAATTTCAGTGAAATTAGACACATGCAGGTTTCCTCACGGTGTTTTCCTTCACCGTCGAGCAGAGATGAATTATAATCACAAATTAAGCACATGAAAATTCAGTGGTGCTTGCCCGGGTTTGAACTCACGATCATCGGTTAAGATTCATGCGTTCTTTCCACTGGGCCATCTCGGCTACAAGTTGTCTAAGCATTATCTAGTTTTCATACTCATTTTTCAATTATATTAATCTTTGTAAAAGCTTCCGTTATTCTATTATCCAGTTGTATGATGGCGTATGTTACACCCCGTTAACGATAGATGGCGCTCATTCGAAATGTCACATTCCTGAATCGCGCTGTCTAGATATTCGCTACGGAGTGTATATAGTGTAGAAGTGATTGTTTTTGTAATCTAATAAACTGTAGTTTCATTTACCTAATCCCAGGTATCAGTGTTGCAGAACTATCGATAGTTTGACCTCGAAAACTATTATCGACAGTACTTCCGAAAGTATCGTCTTGTGTCAATATTGTCGATATTATCGATAGTTACTATAGCTCTCTGTTCACAATACTATTGATAACTCGTTTGCCTGCCTCGTTGGTCTAGTGGCTTGATATAAGACCGCAGACCCCGGAGGTCCTGGGTTCAATTCCCAGGTCGGGCCAATAAAAAGTTATTGGGTTTTTCTGTCAGAAAATTCTCAGTAGCAGCCCGGAGTCTGGAAGTGTGTACACTCCCGTGCCTCGGAAAGCACGTAACGTCGTTGGTCCTGCGCCTGAACTCTTTCCGGTCGTTTTGGATCGCCGTCCCATCGGATTATGAGAGTTAGGGAACAGAGAGTACACCTGTGTTTGCGCACACACTTGTGCACTATAACATCTCCTGCGTAGTTGGCTAATCTCTCTTGAGATTGGCCGCCGTGGCCGAAATCGGTCTGGAGGACATTATTATTATTAATACTATTGATAACAGCAATCAATAGGTATTGATTCGATAGTAACGATTTAATAAAACTTCATTAATAATAGTGTTGTTACTGGGCCTACTACATTACTTATCTTGAGAAAGCAATAATATAATAATAATAATAATAATATTGGACATTATTCACACACGGTCATCTGATCCCAAATTAAGCAGAGCTTGTGTTATGGAAACCAGACAACTGATATACTACATATACTACTTTTCTTTTGTAAATACATACTTATATAGATAATTACACCCAGACTCAGGACAAACAGACATTTTCATGCACACAAATGTCTGTCCTGGGTGGGAATCGAACCCACGACCTTTGGCATGAAAGGCAAGTAACTACGTAAGCAAAAATCACTGTCCATAATAGCACCTAGAAACAAGTCGATATTCGATATGCTACATTGTCAATTAATACATTATTATATGTTCTGTCGCCAGTCGCCATTCTAACATCGCACTGTAATATCGTCGTAACAATTAAATATTGTAAATTATATTACAATACATATCAATCAATCAACAGCCAATCGTTGTCCACTGCTGAACATAGGCCTCTCCCAAGGTGCGCCAAAGCTCCCTGTCCTCTGCCTTCCGCATCCAGTTGGTGCCCGCCACCTTCTTAAGGTCGTCGGTCCACCTGGCTGGAGGGCGCCTTACGCTGCGCTTGCCGATTCGCGGTCTCCACTCTAGGACTCGTCTGCTCCAACGGCCATCGGTCCTACGACATACGTGACCAGCCCACTGCCACTTCAGTCTGCTAATTTTGCATTGGTTGAAGACTTTCGTCTTCAAACATTGCGGTATAGACGACTTGAGGACTTGACGAAGGTTGCCAAATGCTGCCCATCCCAAGCGAATTCTTCGATCGGCTTCCTTCTCGAAGTTGTTCCTACCGACTTGTATTATCTGTCTTAGGTAGGTATATTCACTAACAACTTCGAGAGGTTTCCCCTCGACGTATATCGGTCCCGGCACAACATGCCTATTGAACATGACCTTGATCTTGTCCAAGTTCATACCGAGACCGACACACCGGGAAGACTCGCCTAGGCTACGCAGCATTTCGGTGAGTTGTTCCAGCGACTCTGCTATGATGACGATATCGTCGGCAAATCGAAGGTGTGAGATGTACTCGCCGTTTACATTGACTCCATACCTAGTCCAATCCAGCGTTTTGAAAACGTCTTCCAACGCGTTGCTGAACAGTTTCGGGGATATTACATCCCCCTTTCTCACCCCTCTGCGCAGTTGGATCGTCTTACAGTCCTGGATGTGGACAGTCATTGTAGCCGCGTTGTACAGACATCTCAGTACCTCGATATATCTCTAATCGATATGACATCTCTGCAATGAGTCGAGCACTGCCCAGGTTTCGATGGAGTCGAAGACTTTCTCGTAGTCCACAAATGCCATACACAGCGGCTGATTGTACTCTTCGGTCTTCTGCACAATCTGCCGAACAGTATGGAAGTGGTCCACGGTGCTGTAGCCTGATCGAAAGCCGGCTTGCTCTGGGGGCTGGAACTCGTCAAGTCGTCTGGCGAGACGGTTCGTGACGACTCTTGAGAACAGCTTATACACGTGACTCAGGAGGGAGATTGGTCTGTAGTTTTTCAAGAGGGTTTTATCACCTTTCTTGAAAAACAGTACCACCTCAATCCCGCTCCAAGTTTCCGGGGTCTTGCCATGTTGGATGACTGAATTAAAGAGGCTTGCTAGCTCTTTCAGGACCGGAGTCCCGCCTGCCTTAAGCAACTCTGTTGTGATTCCGTCATCTCCCGGAGCTTTGTTGTTTTTAAGCTGTTCTAGAGCCGCCCTAATCTCTCCTTGGTCAACGACCGGGAGCTCCTCGGAGTAATGGCGCATAAGAGGGGCGCGCTGGTCATCAATACTGATTCCCACGGGTTTATCCGATCTTGAAGAGAACAACTGCCCATAAAACCTCTTTACTTCTCCGGCAATCTCAGGCCTAGAGGTAACGACCCCACCATTTTCAGTTTTAAGCTTTGTCAGACGCGGCCTCCCAAACTTGCGAGCGAACACTTTCGAACCCCGATTTTGCTCAATCGCAGCCTTGATGGCACGGGTATTGGAGCGTCGGAGATCGCGTCGCGTCAGCGTTTTTATTGTTCGAATTAAGGCCTTATCTGACAAAAACGATGGTAGTTCTCGTCGTTTTCTCATGAGCTCGAGTGTCTCAGCAGAGAGTTTTGGTGCGTTGTCTCTTCTCTGTGGCGGAAAACACTTGCGGGATGTGTTTTGCAGTATTTTGACCAGCGTGTCGGTTCTCTCATCAATGATGCTTATGGTTTCCAACGCGGTGAATTGATTTTGAAGTTCCGTTTGGAACTTTTCGGAGCCTTGAGCAGCTTGGAGCATGGTAGGTCGGAGAGTAGACCTCATCATTCTCGATCTTTCGGCTTTTAAGTTGATATTTAGAGTGCCTCGAACCAAGCGGTGATCACTTCCGGTATTAAACCTGTTGATCACTGAAACATCTCTAAATATTTGCCTTTTATTCGAAATGATAAAGTCTATCTCGTTCCTTGTCACGTTATCGGGACTTCGCCAGGTCCACCTCCTCTGAGCCTTATTTTGAAAGAAAGAATTCATCAAAAAAGCCCCTGCGCTTCGAGAAAGTTTACCAGCATTTGCCCCCTGTGATTTCTGCAGCCCAAGCCGTAAGGTCCGACTTTCGATTCACCGCTATCTTGTACTCCCACTTTAGCATTGAAGTCTCCCATAACAACATTGTAGTGGGCCTTCGAGGTGTCGTTGAGGGCCTTTGCGATGTCCTCGTACATCGCTTCGACCACATCATCAGAGTATGTCGAAGTTGGCGCATATACCTGTACGACCTTCAGGGAGTACCTGTCGGAAAGTTTTAGGACAAGGTACGCTACCGGGTTCGACACACTACTGTTTTCCACAATGCTGCTAATGAGATCTTTTTTGACTAGAAAACCGACACCACCCTGGGAGAGGTTATCACCTTCGCGGAAGTAGAGTAAGTTACCGGACTCGGAGTTATCGTGTCCTCCCCCTGTCTTCAGACTTCAGATAACCCCAGTATATGCCAGTTTATATGACTTAACTCTACTTCTAATTCGGCGAGGTGATGGTCCAGCCTCATCGAGCGTCCATTATACGTTGCCATGTGCAGTCGTTTTATACGGTAGCCTGCCGTGAACCGGTGATTCTTAGCACCCATACCCCCTTTTCCCCGTCCCTCAGTCGCCTCTTACGACACCCACGGGATGAGATTGGGGGAATACTATTCTAAGCCGGTACTCCACGGCAATATACAGTTCCTGTTTATAAATTGCAATTTTAAGATAATGATACATATTTATATCACATTACGATATCTAACTATCAATGATCGGATTATTTAATGCCGATTTTACTTTAGACGATATGACATTGAATTTTTATGATTTGTATTAATTAATATTTTTATAGCTATCTGTGGTATCGATATTAATTAAACTACAATAATATTAAACATAATTTAATAAAAGCAATTAATGGTTGATAAGTATGGGATAAATCGTTTTTCAATATAAGGGCGCAATAAGATTTTTTTTAAACAAAGATAATTAGTATCATTTACGTTTTTGGTCTAAGAAAACGTGTCGCGTTAAAAGTTATTTTTTTAAATAAAAAAACATATTCAAACCTTTACTAACCTGATTATTATATTACACATAACAAATTTAAAAAAATTGCAGCATAAAATAATGTTAATTATATATGAATTAAAAAATAAACATCCAGGTATTTAGAATAGCAGACCTATCATATCTGCTATGATATTGTTTTATTATTCAAATGAGAATATGTCGTTGAAACCATCTCTATTCTTTTGTTTCCGATATTAAGCAAGTGAGACTTAAGTTTATAGAGAACAGTATTGTTTTTAAATGCACGATTTATTTAAAGTCGTGTCGCAATAATTTAACAGAAACACGACATTAAGCAAAATAGCGATAAACTGCATGAATACACGGATATCAAGTTGAACAGAAAGTCAACACAATTGCTACACTACTGTAATCGGTGCCTCAAAATTTATATAATTGTAAAATAAGCTAAAATGTATAAAAAATACCCTTGAATGTGTCCTTGGTGTTGCCAAGTCTCATTTATAACATCAGTGAATTATTATAATTAGGTCCAACAATAAAATGCGTATATTTTTTCATGAATACGGTATTGAATCTTGTTATAATACTGAAATTGTATCATTTATAAAACTATGTAAATAACAGTACAGTACAGTACAGTAACAGTAACAGCCTGTTAATGTCCCACTGCTGGGCTAAGGCCTCCTCTCCCTTTTGAGGAGAAGGTTTGGAGCTTATTCCACCACGCTGCTCCAATGCGGGTTGGTAGAATACACATGTGGCAGAATTTCAATGAAAATAGACACATGCAGGTTTCCTCACGATGTTTTCCTTCACCGTTAAGCACGAGATGAATTATAAACACAAATTAAGCACATGAAAATTCAGTGGTGCTTGCCCGGGTTTGAACCCGCGATCATCGGTTAAGATTCACGCGTTCTTACCACTAGGCCATCTATGTAAATAATTTACAATATTTGTTAAAAATGTCAATTACATTTTCAAGCTAAAAATTGTTATTTATACTATATATATAGTACTAATATCAAATTTTAATTACTATATCTGTCATTAAAAAAAATGTAAAAAAGTAAATATGCTATAATAATTAAATCTTATTTGAATTATTATATTTAGAATAGCAGACCTAACATCAGAAATAGCATTTGAGTGATAACCATCCTCAAGAATATTAAAAAATATCATATTTTGTTATTGTCATATTCTGTATTGTCATATTCTGTTATTTTGAAAAGACCCCATTTTCAAATTCGTATTGTGTTATTTAAATTTATTAAAATATTAAATATTTTTAAACATAATCATGACGCCATTTTAAATTTAAATTTTGGCGCGATTCATATTATTGTATTGTTGTACACATATCTTTTATCGAAGTATTTAAATTTTGTACATTAAATCTAAATGATTTTTCTAGTTCCTGTAAGCTGATATAACTTGCTATTTTAAGTTAAATATACGTATTTATGTAACACAAACGTCAGACATTTTTAAGTGACACCATTTTGAAATTCAGAAATATTTATGGGAACAAAATTAATTAAATAATTTGCTGTTTCGTTTTTCATCTGTAAAAACAATTGTAAGTAAATATTTTAATTTATAATTTGTATGAACTAAAAATACCTAAAAAGTAATCTTACTAAAAAAATGTATATTTATAAGTGTATTTTTTACATTTACTCTATATTTATCATCAAATTTGTATTTTATATATATTCTACTAAGATTCATTTTAGCTTTTATCTTCTTCTTAACGACTTTAAAAATTTCTTACATATCTTATTGTTTATACAAAAATAGTCCTTATTACATAAATTTTAAGTACGTATTTTATTACATCTCTTTGCCTCAAAGTATCAATTAATCCGAATTAATTTAATTTGATAAAGTAATGGTAAGCGATGAAATGATGGTGTTAAATAATTAATTGTGTATTATCTGTGGCAGTTCGCTTAGAATATTAATTTGAAACGTGTGTTTCTTTAATTTTTTAATTTTGTCAGAGTAAACGGCCAGTTTTAATAAAAGTTAGCTTCGTGTCATCGATTTATGAAAATTTTAGGGTTTTATTAGACTAAATTATTCTTTTTATTTAATTATGCTTTGAATAAAACTTATGTGACTTAAAAAATAAAACAATGTTTTTTACTGACTTAGAAAAATGTTATATATTAGCAAAGATTAAAAAAAATTTAAATCAGTCATTCAATATTAAAAAAAAAATTAATACATTTTTTAGCACATCATTAGACTATAATAAAAATAATTAAAGTATGTTGGATTTTTTATTTAAAATCTTTATAATTTAAGCTACACTTTGTAAAAAATAAATTGGCAATTATTGTGTCAACTCGCGTTCATAAGAAAGTTTCACGACAATGCGCGCTTGCTGAGTTGGTGATAATTAATCAAGTAGACTTATAAGTACATTCGAATTATTTCACAAAGGTTTAAAGCTACTACTTGTGGATATATGCAGATTCTACCAAGAAGAATTGAACCGAAGAAAGAAACTCAATAGTAAATCTTGTAGCGTTAATCGAATTCCATACATTAGTATATAATCATAAATATCATTGTACCCATTTAGTCGATTATATGATTTAATTAATGATTAAACGAACTTACCATAATGTCTACCATAATGTTACATGTAGTAGACACTAGATGTCGCCAGTCTGCACTGTATTTGGATTTTTTATTGTTATAGTAGTAGTACAACTTGGTGCTGGTGCCGCTTTCTACTATCTTCATTATGTTCAGAGCATCTTCTTTGCAAATATTGATATTTGAGTTTCAAGTAGATGGTTAATATTTGTCTCTGGTCAGACACTCTCTGTCCAATAAAAAATAATTTATTATAAGGGAAATGGTAAATGGGGTGGTTGAGATGCTAATCTATTCTCTTCAAAGTCCTCGTATAATTATGACTGCCTCGTTGGTCTAGTGGCTTGATGTAAGGCAGACCCCCCCGGGTCAATTCCCAGGTCGGGCAAATAAAAAAAGCTATTGGGTTTGTCTGTCAGAAAATTCTGAGTAGCAGCCCGGAGTCTGGAAGTTGGAAATGTGTGTACAATCCCGTGCCTCGGAAAGCACTTAAAGCTGATGGTCCTGCGCCTGAACTCTTTCCGGTCGTATTGGATTGCCGTCCCATTGGATTATGAGAGTTAGGTAATAGGGAAACTAATTGACTCTTTTAATCTAATCGTTCGGTGAAACCGTCTCACTGTTTATGATCTCCTGTTACATTAACATTGTAATCCTAACTGAAACTAATTGACTCTTATAATCTAATCGTTCGGTGAGACCGACTCACTGTTTATGTTCTCCTGGTACATTAACAACGTAATCCTAATTCTAAATCTTTGAAACTAATAATAATAATATCCTGGGACATTTTTCACACACGGCCATCTGATCCCAAATTAAGCTTGTACAAAACTCGTGCTTTGGAAACCTGACAACTGATATACTACATATACTACTTTTCTTTTGTAAATACATACTTATACAGAAAATTACACTCAGACTCAGGACAAACAGACATGTTCATGCACACAAATGTCTGTCCTGGGTGGGAATCGAAACCACAACCTTCGGCGTGAAAAGGCAAGTATCTACCAACCGCGATAAACGTCTAGTCAAAATTAACTCTTTTAATCTAATCGTTCGGTAAGACCGACTCACTGTTTATGATCTCCTAGTACATTAACACTGTAATCCTATCTGAAACTAATTGACTCTTTTAATTTAATCGTTCGGTGAGACCGACACACTGTTTATGATCTCCTGGTACATTAACACTGTAATCCTAACTGAAACTAATTGACTCTTTTAATCTAATCGTTCAGTGAAACCGTCTCACTGTTTATGTTCTCCTGGTACATTAACAACGTAATCCTAATTCTAAATCTTTGAAACTAATAAAAATAACATCCTGGGACATTTTTCACACACGGCCATCTGATCTCAAATTAAGCTTGTACAAAACTCGTGCTATGGAAACCAGACAACTGATATACTACATATACTACTTTTCTTATGTAAATACATATTTATACAGAAAATTACACCCAGACTCAGGACAAACAGACATGTTCATGCACACAAATGCAAACACTGTAATCCTTACTGAAACTAATTGACTCTTTTAATCTAATCGTTTGGTGAGACCGACTTACTGTTTATGATCTTTTAATCTAATCGTTCGGTGAGACCGACTCACTGTTTATGATCTCCTAGTACATTAACACTGTAATCCTAACTGGAACTAATTGACTCTTTTAATCTAATCGTTCGGTAAGACCGACACACTGTTTATGATCTCCTGGTACATTAACACTGTAATCCTAACTTTTTTTTTTATATATATATGTCCGGGATGGCAAATGACTCTACTCCACCTAATGGTAAGTGGTAGTAGAGTCCAAACGCGACGACGGCCAGTACAGTCGGGAAGATTTTTCTGAACTAGCCATCACCACCTTGCCGGCCCGCAAGATGCCTCTTCACGCCTCGTTTGAAGGAACCCGGGTTGTAAGAGGAGGGGAACACGTGAGCTGGTAAGAAATTCCATTTTTTGGTAGTGCGACAAAGAAAGGAGTTGCCAAATTTCTTTGTGCGCGATGGAATTGATGTCACAGTTAGGCGGTGACATCGAGAACCAGCTCGCGTGGACTTAAGAAGGAAGGGGGAAGCAGGAATTAGAGAGAATAATTCCTCAGAGCACTCGCCGTGATACAGTCGATAGAAAGCGCTCAGTGCTGCTATCTCGCGACGCAATTGTAAAGGTTCAAGGGTGTTTGTGACCTTTACGTCGCCAATAATGCGTACTGCACGTCGCTGCAACCGGTCCAAGGCCTCCAGGAGGTACTTAGCGAAACCATCCCAAAGGTGTGAGCAATATTCAACGCAAGATCGTACCTGTGCTTTGTATAACAGGCACAGTTGTTGTGGCGTGAAAAAACGACGCACCTTGTTCAGAACTCCGAGTTTTCGTGAAGCTGTTTTTATAATAGCCTCGATGTAATCATATGCCCTTGGACTAAGGTCGCAGCGAACGTCCATCCCTAGCATGGAGATTTCACTTTGTATCATCAGCAGTATGCCACAGAGGGAGGGATGAGGGTAAAATGGTGACTATTTCGCTGTGAGAGCGCATACCTATGTTTTCTTGGCATTAAACTCAACAAGATTATCAGAACCCCATTTGGCAATGAGCTCTAACGTCCTATCGAGTTCAATGACAAGATTCTCCCGCCTCTCCTCAGTTTCCGCCCGCCCAGCCCCTGCGCGTCCGTGGTATCCACCATGCACTGTACTATCATCTGCATAGCAATGTATGTTCCCAAGGGAGAGCATATCATTGATATGCAAAAGAAAGAGTGTGGGAGATATGTGCTATCTCCCTGGGGTTATAGGTTACATTTTCTGTATAAGTATGTATTTACAAAAGAAAAGTAGTATATGTAGTATATCAGTTGTCAGGTTTTCAAAGCACGAGTTTTGTACAAGCTTAATTTGGGATCAGATGGCCGTGTAAGAAAAATGTCCCAGGATATTATTATTATTAGTATCAAAGATTTAGAATTAGGATTACGATGTTAATGTACCAGGAGAACATAAACAGTGAGACGGTTTCACCGAACGATTAGATTAAAAAAGTCAATTAGTTTCAGTTAGGATTACAGTGTTAATGTAGCAGGAGATCATAAACAGTGAGTCGGTCTCACCGAACGATTAGATTAAAAGAGTCAATTAGTTTCAGTTAGGATTACAGTGTTTATGTACCAGGAGATCATAAACAGTGAGTCGGTCTCACCGAACGCGGATGGCATTAATCGAAATAAGATCAATGTTAAGTATATTCGATTTGGCCCTTAGAACATCCGACGCCGACGATTCCGGCGACGAGTGCTACGGGAGTCTACCTCCGGAGCCTCGTTTCGGGAACGTCGAGTACAAACTGCAGCTAGTCTCGCCGTGCGAGCGACGCTTCCAGCACCTGGTGACGCAAGTGAATAATAAATAATATTAAATATATAACATTATATATAACTTAGGTAGCTAACTGGGTAGGTATCACCAACTCATCAGATATTCTACCGCAAAACAGCAGTACTTGGTATTGTTGTGTTCCGGTTTGAAGGGTGAGTGAGACAGTATAATTACAGGCACAAGTCAGTCAATGTCTATGGGCGTTGGTGACCAATTACCATCAGGTGGCCCATATGCTATAAGAACAATCCCCCACCCACTTGCAAAGCCCGGGCAAACACCACTGCACTTTGATGTGCTTAATTAATGGGCACATTGTCAGGAGATCTGCTTTTATGGGATGAAGTATTGCTATGTATATCCATCAACCCGCATTGAAACTGCAATTTAGAGCTCCAAATCACAAGTGGAGGGGAGGGCTTAGCCCAGCAGAGGCGTTATTTTTTTATAATAAGTAAATAGAAAAGAAAAGTAAAAGTAAGTTGTACACTAGAAGTGAGATTTGGAAGCATGTAAAGACATTGTTTGCGCCTGAACTCTCTCTAATTTTCACCCTGGGATTTTATGTAAATGTCTATGTCCCACGGCTGGGCTAATCCCTCCCTCTTCTCCCTTTGATGAGGAGCTTATTCCAATACGCTGTTCCAATTTAGTGGTGCTAATCTGGGTTTTAACACGTTATCATTGGTAACGATTTACACATTCTATTCACTACCATCTCGGTTCTCAATAGGATTAAGAGTGTGTGGGAATAGAGACTGTCTGTGCTTGCACGCACACACAAGTACCATTATTAGTCCCGTGCAGTTGTCTAAACCGTTCGTATTCGTAACAGCCTGTGAATGTCCCACTGCTGGGCTAAAGGCGGGTTGGTGGAATACACATGTGGCAGAATTTCAGTGAAATTAGACACATGCAGGTTTCCTCACGGTGTTTTCCTTCACCGTCAAGCAGAGATGAATTATAATCACAAATTAAGCACATGAAAATTCAGTGGTGCTTGCCCGGGTTTGAACTCACGATCATCGGTTAAGATTCATGCGTTCTTACCACTGGGCCATCTCGGCTACAAGTTGTCTAAACATCTGTATCTAGTTTTCATACTCATTTTTCAATTATATTAATCTTTGTAAAAGCTTCCGTTATTCTATTATCCATCAATCAATGGTCCTCCTGGCTGGCCTAGGCCAGTCTGGGTACGGGCCTCGGGGTTGCCCCCCCTACCCAAGATGGTCCTCCCCGACGGATTCATCCGTCGTGTCCTTTCGTTTTGGCCCAGAGGGCCAGAGTCGTTATGACCCGGTGGCTATAAGTCCTTACGATTACGATTACGATTTTCCTTTTTTGAGGGTGATGTCGTCCTACCGTGTCTCCAGATCGTCGTCGTCCTCTTCACCGATGCCCGCATCGGCGCTGATGGTCGGCGACAGTAGGAGCTCACGAGGTAGCGGACGCCCCTCAGGTGGTCTGGCATGAAGCGGTGCTATACCGTGGAGGTGTACGCTCGCACTGCTATCTGCCTTAGCAAATAGCGAGCGAGCGAGCTTGCGGACGAACTCCTCACGGTGGGCGTCCTGGTGTCTCGATGGATGACATAATTTCTGACGTACCTCGGAGCTCCTACAATCAAGCGTAGGCATCGGTTCTGTTGGATCTGAATCCTCCGCTTCTGGTACGCTGAGCAGAGTGCGTACCAGGCGGGGGCCGCATACGTCAGGCGCGAGCGGACGTAGGCACCGTAGACCCTCAATCTGGTCTTTTTGGTGTTTTTTTTAAATATATATATCGAGCAGGCATAGTGAAATACATATAACACTACCTTAAACAATAATGGCTGTTTCAAACCTAAACAAGCACCAGTGAATTTTCATGTGATTAGTTTGCGTTTAAAAATATCGTGAGACAGCCTGCATTTATAATTATCAAATTTCACTGAAATTCTGCTAAACAAACCACTGTGTATTATCCAAAAAGGTAGAACAGACCTTAACCAGCCAGCTTACTCGTACTTCCTAAAAATAACATAAAATAATTTTGAATTACATTGCTTGTTCGACTCTGTTACATATAATGACATTTTCGGAACATCCAGAATAAATACAGAAATTGGCAATATACCACTTCAATAAAAAAAAATAACCAATGCCAGAAATGAAAATATGGTGTGTTGCCAAAACAATTTATAAAGCTTTTATTTTACAATAATACTATAATTATGAAATCGATTTTCAAAATTTATTTGTTAAAATAAAACTTCAAAATATACAAGCGCTGTCCCGCAGTTTTATTCGCATTCTATCCAATTGAAGTTAAACAAAATTACGCCCTGAATTCGAGCCTTTTATGAGACTAATTTGTTTATAAAAAAAGGAATGTGAATAAAACCTCGGGCGGAACTAATTTGAAGCCTAGCAGTAGTATTTATATTAATTTTGACTAGACGTTTGGCGCGGTTGGTAGGTACCTGCCTTTCACGCCGAAGGTTGTGGGTTCGATTCCCACCCAGGACAGACATTTGTGTGCATGAACATGTCTGTTTGTCCTGAGTCTGGGTGTAATTATCTATATAAGTATGTATTTACAAAAGAAAAGTAGTATATGTAGTATATCAGTTGTCTGGTTTCCATGGCACAAGCTCTGCTTAATTTGGGATCAGATGGCCGTGTGTGAATAAAGTCCCAGGATATTATTATTATTATTATACATAGAGCTATACAATAAATATTAGTTGGCGGTTCTGTGGTCGCGTTATCGTATGTCTATTGTATGAGCAAATAAATATTCGCTTTCAAATTGAGTTCCAATTTTAAATTAAGGCTTAGTTTGTTTTAATTTTTGTTATTTTCAACGTTAGGTAGTAATTATTAATATAAAACAATATACTTATATTTAATTTCGTGTCGTATCGTCTCGGTAGAATCCACACGTGAGTCCGATGAAATTATGCCACTTCACTGTATCAGATTATATAGACTTTAGATAAAACAGTTCAGTGCCTTCTTCTCCTTTGTTAAAGGATTCTTTTTTTTGAGCTTTAGTGTTATTCATCAAAAAAAATTAAAGAGTAGAAAAAATTACGGTCGAAATCTGCAAATTCATATATGTCTACAGAACTTGTACCTATGTAAGTATGTTTATAGATGTAGTAAGGGCTAGCTAATGTCGATAATATTAGTATATATGTTATTTTAAAGTTGCCGTCATGATTTTTCTTTAATACAATGATTATAAGAAAAAACTATGACAGATTTTTTTTTTGACGTCAATGAAAATGACGCCCTGAATTCGAGCATTTTACAAGATACAAAAAAAAGACAAGTATCTACTGCTGCTTTAAGCTTTAAGGTCTTATATCCCTCTATGAAGGTTAGGAGCTGTCTCAGGTTACTGCATTACCCTCGTGGTTAGAAGCGCGTTATTATATAGATTACTTACTCCGTAATATTTTAAGGGCTTAAATAAAATATTTTTACGGAAGGACAGACAAAAAAAAATTACTTATTTTTGAGTCAGAAATCTTCGCAGTTTTACACAGAACACCTCACCAAAACTCATACACAATCGAATGATTAGTTCAAGAACGTCTACATAACGACAAACATACTTACAAACATTCTTTTTCATTTATTAATATGCTTAATGTTATTATGTATATTAGTAGTTTTATTCAAAGTATAAAGCCGAGATGGCCCAGTGGTAACAACGCGTGAATCTTAACCGATGATAGTGGGTTCAAACCCGGCCAAGCACCACTGAATTTTCATGTGCTTAATTTGTGATTATAATTCATCTCTTGCTTTACGGTGAAGGAAAACATCGTGAGGAAATCTGCATGTGTCTGATTACACTGAAATCTGCCACATGTGTATTCCACCAACCGGCATCGGAGCAGCGTTGTGGAATAAGCTGCAAACCTTCTCCTCAAAAAGAGGAGAGGAGGACTTTAGCCCAGCAGTGGGACATTCACAGGCTGTTACGGATTCAAAGCATGCTAATTTTATTTTTATCGTGTCAGTGAACTCTATTTAAATTTATTTATAATAAGCGAATTCACGATTGTCACGTTAAGAGTCTAAATTTAAAGAGGGTAACACTGCGAAGTACATCTATTTATATAATAATAGTTTTCGCCCGCAGCTTGACCCATGTTTGAGGGACTGAGACAGATGTATGTCCTTTGTCCTTTTCTGTTACAATGTCAACATTTTTTCGGTCATGATAATCGGTCGAGAAGTTAAAACGTAAAAGCGTAACAAAGAAACAAACACACTTTCACATTCGTAATATTAGTAAGTATTCTTTTGACCCTGTTGGTCTAGAAGCGATATATAAGGCCGCTGATCTCGAGGTCCTCAGTTCAATCCCCGGGTGGGGCTGATAGAAAGTTATTGGGTTATTCTTTTGAAAATTCTCAATAGCAGCTCGGAGTTTGGATGTTAGATGTGTGTTCATACCCGTGCCTCGGAAAGCACGTAAAGCCGTTGGTCAAGCGCTTGGACTCCCTTCGGTTGTTGTTGTATCGTTGAAACGTAAGCAATGAAGTTCTGAACAAAAATATCATCTATACTTAATATTATAAATGCGAAAGTAACTGTATGTCTGTTACGCTTTCACGGCTTAACCACCCCCCTATAACACGCGTGCGAAACTGCGAGTGTTAACTAGTATTCTAAAAGCAAAACAAAAATAAGCTAAATCTAAAAGTATAAGTAAGACATTCTAAAATAATTGTCTAACCATAAATCAATAAAATAACAAATAAAAAGCAAAAAAATCCACGCGAGTCTTGGTTCCAAAATGTCTTATACCATTCTAATCGTGCGCGGATTATACATATTTCTTCCATTTGTTTAATATTAAAATTTCATTATTGACGGGCCGGTTGGCGTGGTAGGTAGACACTTACCTTTCACGCCGAAGGTTGTTGGTTCGATTCCCACCAGGACAGATATTCGTGTGCATGAACATGTCTGTTTGTCCCTAGTCTGGGTGTAATTAACTATATAAGTATGTATTTACAAAAGAAAAGTAGTATATGTAGTATATCAGTTGTCTGATTTCCGTAGTACGAGCTCTGCTTAGTTTGGGATCAGATGGCCGTGTGTGAATAATGTCCCAGGATATTATTATTATTCGAACAATAATGGGTAATCTAATTTTTCAGACAAAAATGGACTCGTTCTTCAGCCTCTTCGATCCGTCAGATGGCAATACGAACAGACAGAATAATAAGAAAAAACATAAAAACGATCAAGAGAACGGCAGGAAGAACCCAGACGCACCCAAGGGTATGTACAAACCTTTGTATATATGTAATAAGTTTATTTATTGAAATAAAAACTAAAGTCGTTGCTCTGTTAAGCGAAATTTATTCTTTTTTATATCATATCACAAATTACTTCTGCAAACAAAGTATGAGTACAAATTATAATTATTTACTAACCCGTAAAAAGAAACAAAATTAAAAGCTATTGCTTCAAATATTTTTTTACAATCTGAATTGTTTCTTTTTTTAAAAAAACGTCGTTAACTTTTTATTATATTAAGCCAGTGTGAATTTCTCTAATTATAGAATGACACATGACATAATGCAAAGTGTTGCCACAATAGATAATACTTGTACGTATTAAGTCGAAGTTAATGCACGTGCAATTTAAATTTAATGAAGAGCCCAAAGAGCTTCATTTACATATATATAACATACTGGCATATAAACGCACAGCCCAAACTACTGCGACATGAAAATTTGCATACGGGTTCCTTTTACGCAATAGGTTAGCACTTAGGAAGGATTTTTGAAAATTTAACGCTGCAGAAGGAACTCGGGCAGGAAGAACAGAAGGAAGAAGAACAAAGTATCGCCAGCGAAGGACGTCCTAACAACAGCATGGCAGAGTTCATCACAAGAAGTACCGGAACCGTTGAATAATCAATCGTCGATACCAAAGGTCTGTGACGAGAAAATCGGAAAGAACGTCAACGATTTGAAATCGGAAGACGATTTTAAGAAGACGAAGAGGAAACCGACCAATGATGATGAGGATGCAACGAGAAGTGGGACAAAGTTTGCCGATAGAGTGTACAATGTCATCGATAAGTTGGAGAAGGTCAGGATAAAGGACGATATGTATTTAGCTGGTGATTTCAATTCCGAGGACTTGGAGAGTGACTTCTTCTACAGCTCTGATGATATGGAAGACTTCTGCGATGATACGTAAGTGATGTTTTTTGTTAATTAAAAAAAAGTATTATAATTTATGTATTGTAAAGTAGTAAAGTAAAGTAACAGCCTGTGTATGTCCCACTGCTGGGCTAAGATCTCCTCTCCCTTTTTGAAGAGAAGGTATGGAGCTTGTTCCACCACGCTGCTCCAATGCGGGTTGGTGGAATACACATGTGGCAAAATTTCAGTGAAATTAGACACATGCAGGTTTCCTCACGATGTTTTCCTTCACCGTAAAGCACGAGATGAATTATAATGACAAATTAAGTATATGAAAATTCAGTGGTGCTTGCCCGGGCTTGAACTCACGATCATCGTTCAAGATTCATGCGTTCTTACCACTAGACCATCTCATCTCTTACGTGTTGTAATTTTGGGTAATTATACGTTTTTTCTTAAGGCTTTGCTTGCTTTCCACGGTATGGAAGAGCAAGAAACAATAACATATCTATTCGCTTCACCCGGGATTTCAATCAAGGCTTTATATTTAAGCTCATTAACTAACATCTAGATTAAAAGAGTCAATTAGTTTCAGAGATGTAGAATTAGGATTACAGTGTTAATGTACCAGGAGATCATAAACAGTGAGTCGGTCTCACCGAACGATTACATTAAAAGAGTCAATTAGTTTCAGTTAGGTTTACAGTGTTAATGTACCAGGAGATCATAAACAGTGAGTCGGTCTCACCGAACAATTAGATTAAAAGGGTCAATTAGTTTCAGTTAGCATTACAGTGTTAATGTACCAGGAGATCATAAACAGTGAGTCGGTCTCACCGAACGATTAGATTAAAAGAGTTAATTTTGACGAGACGTTTGGCGCGGTTGGTAGATACTTGCCTTTTCACGCCGAAGGTTGTGGGTTCGATTCCCACCCAGGACAGACATTTGTGTGCATGAACATGTCTGTTTGTCCTGAGTCTGGGTGTAATTTTCTGTATAAGTATGTATTTACAAAAGAAAAGTAGTATATGTAGTATATCAGTTGTTTGGTTTTCATAGCACGAGTTTTGTACGAGCTTAATTTGGGATCAGATGGCCGTGTGTGAAAAATGTCCCAGGATATTATTATTATTAGTTTCAAAGATTTAGAATTAGGATCACGATGTTAATGTACCAGGAGATCATAAACAGTGAGTCGGTCTCACCGAACGCGGACGGCATTAATCGAAATAAGATCAATGTTAAATAAATTCGATTTGGCCCTCAGAACATCCGACGCCGACGATTCCGGTGACGAGTGCTACGGGAGTCTACCCCCGGAGCCTCGTTTCGGGAACGTCGAGTACAAATTGCAGCTGGTCTCGCCGTGCGAGCGACGCTCCCAGCACCTGGTGACGCAAGTGAATAATAAATAATATTAAATATATAACATTATATATAACTTAGGTAGCTAACTGGGTAGGTATTACCCACTCATCAGATATTCTACCGCAAAACAGCAGTACTTGGTATTGTTGTGTTCCGGTTTGAAGGGTGAGTGAGACAGTATAATTACAGGCACAAGGGACATAACGTCTCAGTTCCCAAGGTTGGTGGCGCATTTGCGATGTAAGCGATGGTTAACATTTCTTACAATGCCTATGTCTATGGGCGTTAGTGACCACTTACCATCAGGTGGCCCATATGCTCGTCCGCTTTCCTATTCTATAAAAAAAAAATACCTTTGATATCACACAACGGTTATTAATTGATATAAAACAAACAATTTATTAGGAAAACATTTTACTTGTTCGAAATATTTTATTAAATCACGAAGGTTTTAAAAATATGCTAATTTTGACTGTTAACGCTGATAAAACGCAAACACGAGCTACAGTGCGTGCTTTCATACAGACCCTGTGGTCTTGACAGCTCAACGCCACGAGGTAATTCATTTTATAACACGGATTAAAAAAAAACAATAGCGTTTTTATATGTCGTTTAAGCAATATATATGTATATTCAATTTGAGCGTATAATACAAACAATTTTATTGAGGTTGTGCTCGTGAAATATATCGATGCGATGCTCGTAGTTCCACTCGGGGCCGATAGGTGGCGCCGTTTCGAGTGACGTACAACGTTAAGCGGCATGTCAAAAGCATAATAATGCCCCGGATACACACGTGTGGAGCTGTTAGTTAGCGAATCGTTTAATTAAAATGAATTTTGATAGGCGGTTGACATTCAGCGAGATATTTTTTTTTTTATAGAATAGGAAGGCGGACGAGCATATGGGCCACCCGATGGGAAGTGGTCATCGACGTCCATAGACATTGGCATTGTAAGAAATGTTAATCATCGCTCACATCATCAATGCGCCACCAGCCTCGGGAACTAAGATGCTATGTCCCCCGTGCCTGTATTTACACTGGCTCACTCACCCTTCAAACAGGAACACAACAATACCGAGTACCGCTGGTCTGCGGTAGAATATCTAACGAGGGGGTGGGACCTACCCGGACGGGCTCGCACAAAGCTCTCCCACCAGTAAAAATATATCGTATTGTCACCCCGACACCTCAACACGTGCCCCCCCCCCCGCAGCTGAAGTGGCAGCTGCGCTCGGGCGGCGGCGCGGCGGTGTACGTGGTGGGCGTGCGCGACTGCGGTGCGCTGCGCGCGCTGCGGGACATGGCGCGCGCGCTCGGCGCCGCGCTCGTGGGCGCGCGGGCCCGCCGCGTGGCGCCCGCGCGCGCCCTCACCGAGGTGTACATCCGCAAGGTGGGCACGCCTGGAACTGGTACACCGAGGGGCCGCGAGGCCACGATCGAGACGGAGATGGTTTGTCGATGTGTGCTTATAACGTTGCCATAGTACCCGCGTTCCCTGTTTTGGGAGATTTTCGGGACTTAATTAAAACTAAATAGGGTTATTAAATTTTACTTTTTAATGTTTATTATACATTTTTTTTAATTATAATATTTTTTGTTTTCCTCCTACACCCGAAAACCGTTGCATTGTTTGTTTCTGTTTCCGTTATCAATAGTACTTCGGCATCTTTATATGGTACTGGATTAGCGTTCTCCTCATAAATAATGGTTGCCACATATATTTCTATGTTACCCTCTTGACTCGGAATCTAATAATATTATAAATTCATGAAGAATGTTAAATAATGTTGTCGTTAGAAAACTATAAATAGGATAACGAATAAATTAAAATAACATATATACATATAACGAAGCACTTTAGTTTATTAATGGACTCCGTATTTATTTGTTTCATTGTCGACGAGTCGATATTTTTTATCGAATATTTTTTAGCCGATGCTGGCAGCACTCACATTATAAATAATTATAGGTTATGAATAATAAAAACTGGAAAATCATATTATCTTTAGGATTTTAATGCGATATAAGGTTCCCTCATGCTATGGCATAAATAAACATCACTGAGAAACTATATTATCTGTCGCTTTAACATGAAATAATACGACACTGCACCACTGTATAACCATCGATATGATGTAAGGATTGTTTCTCGGCCTTTACACTGGATTAGAATCGTTTTCTAACATAAATATAAGCGAAAATTGAACACAAAACACAATGAACGCACCAACTGTCAAGTTTCAACAAACACCAACACTGGTTACAAGATAAGGGTCAAAAGATTTGATAATTCTATCTCTGTCTAAACCTGTCTACGCTACAGTACGTACTCGGTTCGCAGCTGGCGGACACGCAGCAGAGCGTCGAGCTGCGGGTCGCGGTGATGGGGGCGAACGATGCGGGCAAGTCGACGCTCATAGGCGTTCTCACTGAAGGTACGTTCGTTATTATCTTGTTGAAGTCGTGAGTTCTAGTAACTAAATTAAATATTGAGTATTTAATTACAGGCACAAGGGACATAACATCTTAGTTCCCAAGGTTGGTGGCGCATTGGCGATGTAAGCGATGGTTAACATTTCTTGCAATGCCAATGTCTATGGGCGTTGGTGACCACTTACCATCAGGTGGCCCATATGCTCGTCCGCCTTCCTATTCTATAAAAAAAAATATTTATAAGGCTTCGTATCCAGAAGTTTTTGATTCGATTATCATGTAGATATCCTATACGTGTGTACTCGTAATAAGGAGATGACGCCTTATCCAAGCTGTGGGTAAAAATGCTGTTACATTTTTAAACAAATTAAATGATACCTACTCAGTCGGGACAAAAACCGACTTTGTTAATATTATATTGTAATATCATTTATTTTATCCTCAGATAAATATTTTATGGTCAAGAAACTGAGTTGTAATTACAATGGCAGTATAAAATTTGATCTTGAAATTGTAATGACGTCATTGGTTGATGGTATGTGAGCTGTTTGTAGTGCGCAATACAATAGTTTTTCTTTTCTACAGGTGAACTCGATAACAGTAGAGGGAGCGCTCACCTGAACATGTTCAGGCATTTGCACGAAGTGAAAAGTGGTAGGACGTCCTCGCTCAGCCACGAGATACTCGGCTTCGATGCTCAGGTGCGCTAATGATTATTTTGACGTTTATTTAAATTAAGAACAATCCCCCACCCACTTGCAAAGCCCGGGCAAACACCACTGCACTTTGATGTGCTTAATTAATGGGCACATTGTCAGGAGATCTGCTTTTATGGGATGAAGTATTGCTATGTATATCCATCAACCCGCATTGAAGCTGCAAGTTAGAGCTCCAAATCACAAGTGGAGGGGAGGCCTTAGCCCAGCAGAGGTGTTATTTTTTTTATAATAAATAAATAGAAAAAAAAAGTAAAAATAAGTTGTACACTAGAAGTGAGATTTGGAAGCGTGTAGACATTGTTTGCGCCTGAACTAATTTTCACCCTGGGATTATGTAAATGTCTATGTCCCACTGCTGGGCTAATCCCTCCCTCTTCTCCCTTTGATGAGGAGCTTATTCCAATACGCTGTTCCAATTTAGTGGTGCTAATCTGGGTTTTAACACGCTATCATTGTAAACGATTTACACATTCTATTCACTACCATCTCGGTTCTCAATAGGATTAAGAGTGTGTGGGAATAGAGACTATCTGTGCTTACACGCACACACAAGTACCATTATTAGTCCCGTGCAGTTGTCTAAACCGTTCGTATTCGTAACAGCCTGTGAATGTCCCACTGCTGGGCTAAAGGCGGGTTGGTGGAATACACATGTGGCAGAATTTCAGTGAAATTAGACACATGCAGGTTTCCTCACGGTGTTTTCCTTCACCGTCAAGCAGAGATGAATTATAATCACAAATTAAGCACATTAAAATTCAGTGGTGCTTGCCCGGGTTTGAACTCACGATCATCGGTTAAGATTCACGCGTTCTTACCACTGGGCCATCTCGGCTTCTTAAGAACAAAACTTATTCCAACATGATTCAAAACAGTTACAGTATATAAATGTCCCACAGCTGGGCTAAAACCTCTCCTTCTCAGGAGAAGGTTTGAGCTTATTCCACAACCTGCTTCGATGCATGGATTTCCTTCACCGAACACTTATAAATTAAATGTGTGAAAGTCAGTGGAGCTAGCAATCTCGGATACCAACACTGAGCTGACGATATACTTTATTGGCTCAACAATTCAACTGTAATTAGAAGTTATCGTTGGGTTCGTTGAGCGGTACCTGGTCCCCAGCCCCGCCGTGAACAGCAGCCGGCGGCCCCGCACGAGGTACTCCGGACAGCGGGCGAACCTGAACAGCACGGAGGCCCCCTCGCCCGCCCTCAGCACGTTGTTCGGAGACATTATACCCTAAAGCGAAAAATATACCCGTGGTCAGCGATGAGATGAGCAACCCGATGGTAAGTGGTCACCACCGCCCATAGACATTGACACCGCAATAAATATTAACCATCGCTTACATCACCAATGCGTCACCAACCGTGGGAACTAAGATGTTATGTTCCTCGTGCCTGCAGTTACACTGTTTTACTCACCAACAACAATGCTATTGCTGTTTGGAGGCAGAATATATTATGAGTGTGTGGTAACTGGTGGTAAGGGCATTGTGCAAACCTGCCTGGGTAGGTACCATCCACTCATCAGATATTCTACCGCTAAACAGGAATATAACATAAAAAAATAAATATCATTATCATACTTATGTATTTTACGCAACACCACCAACTATACCAAAATTAAACTATTTAATTCCACTCCGCAAAGTGAGTTTGATGTATGTATTCGTTACCTCGATAATGGCCGTCTGACGCACGTTCCCGACATGCACAGAGCACTGGAACCCTGGGTAGATGGCCGTGGAGTGTCTCAGGACATGCACGGATGCCTGTTACATTCAATCAAATTTAATTCATGACCGCATTACATATTATATTGCACAGTCTGTACTAATATTGCTAGCATATAAAAAAACAGCCGAGATGATCCAGGCACCACTGAATTTTCATGTACTTAATTTGTGATTATAATTCATCTCGTACTTTACGATGAAGGAAAACATCGTGAGGAAACCTGCATGTGTCTAATTTCACTGAAATTCTGCCACATGTGTATTCCATCAAACCGCACTGGAGCAGCGTGGTGGAATAAGCTCCAAACCTTCTCCTCAAAAAAGGGAGAGGAGGCCTTAAGCCCAGCAGTAGGACATTCACGTGCTGTTACGGATAAAAAAACACACACACACAATGTGCTGTGCAAACATATACAAGTCTATAGTCGATTCCAATAGCAAGTAGAGTATATAAGCAACTTTGACCTTGAAATTTGGTCGAAATCTTAATATTCTGTGGTATTGACTATGGATTCGCGAAAAATTTAGCCTTTTGGTTATCTGTGAAGTTGTTATCGGAACTTTGTAAGTAAAACTAAAGTGTATATAAGTGGTTAAGTGTAACAGTGTCGTGTTATATATAGAGATATATTGATCGAGAAGTGTTTGTGGTGTACAATACAGCAGAGCTGATAGCGAATCGCGTGGAATCGCATATCTAAGGTTTGCTAATCTTTTAAAAACGAGTAGAGTTTTCTGCTCACCTGAAAGTATATACAGCGTCTAGGGTCGTTTGGGTCTTCGAGGAATACCAGGTCGTCACACACGCACTTTTCCTGCGTGTCGCTCGTCACGTGCGCGTCGCTGTACTTGCTCCCGTCGTCCGGCACGTACACGTTCGTGCACTTCGTGTCCGATGTCTTCGTGAGGCTGTTCTTCACGTTGGCGATGTCCTGGAGGATATTTTTGTTCTGTCTCCTCGCGTTCTTTCGATTCTTCTCCGAAGCTTGCGACGAGTAGACTAGTTCTGATATCTGTAACAATGAATTTTGAAAATAAAAAAATATATCACTTTTTTAATTTCGTATAGGTACGCTGGCAAATGACCACCTTATGGTAAGTGGTCGTCACTACCCATAGACTTTGTCACAGTCTATTAACCACCCCTAACATCGAAATGCGCCATCAACCTTGGGAACTAAGATATTAAGTCTCTTGTGCCTATAGTTACACTGTCTAACTCATCTTTCAAACTAGCACACAATAATACTAAGTATTGCCATGGCGGTAGAAACGTTATTCAAAAAAGCCTTTTTAAATCGTTTGTATAATATAATTTTAAATATAAAGCTACAACCAGTATGGCTACTCTGTAAGAACATTCTCTCACTCATCATCATCATGTCAACATTTCACCGGAGAGTGATGAATCTAAAATTCTAGAATAGCACTACTGGCCGCGTATATATATTCTGTCTTAAATACATGTAAGTTTTTATTTAGTAATAAGGTTTGTATTAGCGACCCACCTGTCGTCCTCTGCAAGTCCCGGGCGGACAGCCTCCGAAGGTGGGCCGCTCGTGTCCCGCGGCGTAGCCCCCCGGCCGCGCTAGCAGCACCATGCCCTGCCGCAGTCCCGGCGGGAAGCGACCCAGGCCCAGCGACGCCGACTGTCCCGCGCGCACGCGGTTTCGGTATATCGTGCGCACGGATATCTCCACGAATTCGCCGGACTCCAGAGGTCCTGGGGGGGGGGGGTTGGTGTTAAATATACGTCGCTCTATTCATCTCACAACTAACAGAACGCAACGCACCTATGATAAGTTCGTTGCCCTCGTAGAGTCGCCCTCGCGCGAGCAGTCCCCCCACGACGGGCCCCGTCGAGTCCCCTATGTGGAAAATTTTGTCTATTTGAAACTCGCACGCCTCCTGTAAAGTGACATAAATTATAACATTTATAATTTAATAAAAAGGATACTAGTCAACTGCGCAACATATGGTTCACTCACGTCCTCGGGGCGCTGCAGGTCGCCGCGCGGCGCCAGCGCCAGCAGGCACGCGTGCAGCGCGTTGAGGCCGGCGCCGCGCACGCAGCTCACCGGGAACACGGCCACCCTGCCGGCCGACACTACTGTGATTTGCGTTCAACTATATATATATATATATATATCTGATCCGAAACTAAGCAGAGCTTGTACTATGGCAACCAGACAACTTATATACTATTGTATAGACAATTACACACAGACTCAGGAAAAACAGACATATTAATGCACACAATTGTCTTTCCTGAGTGGGAACCGAACCCACAACCTTTGGCGTGAAAGGCAAGTATCTAGCAAGGGTGGTTGGCGTAGCTATAGACAATATTATTACCGTTACCAATAGTATGGAACTCGTTTTAAAGTCATATATAAGAGTTCACCCAGAAACACTTCGGGTTAAATAAAGGCTTGTGAAGCTACTCACTCCTGATCCTTTTTGATTTCCTCGTCTACATTGTCTATGGTGTCCAGTATCGACTTTTGCGGCGCAACGCAGTTCCTTGCCATATTCTCGTCAGTTATTAACAGCGGTTTCTGTAATAATACCAATATATACCATTACTTTAAATTTAAATAAATCTATAAATTATACAGCATCCCTGATTTATCATCTCGTGCTCCTTGAAGAACATCGCGAGGAAACCTGCATGTTTCCAATTACAATATAAACTAATATTATAAATGGGAAAGTAAATATATCTATTTGTCTGTTAAACTTTCCCCCCCCCCCCCCCCGGCTTCTCTTTATGTTATATGTGTGTGGACGGGCAATTGGGCCACCTGATGGTAAGTGGTCACCATCACCCAAAAGCATTGATGTAAGAAATAATAACCTAGTTTATAAGCAAGTCTTTATTGATGCTATTTTAAATAAAATCACTGACCTTATTAGCGGGTTCCAACAATTGAGCCAGCCTCGCTACAACAGCATTGATGTTGCTAACCAGTTCACACTTGTTGATGACTGCAAAGAACGGCATGTACAAAGCCAGCAGAAGACCGATGTGTTCTTCTGTGATGCGAGTTATACCGGCTGTTGCCGAAATCTAGAAATAAAAAAAAAACTTTATAGTACAAGTTGATAATATGACTACAGTGCCATCTATAATATTATCTTGTAGCTGATTTAAAAAACTTACAGCCACTAGGTCGCTGTTACCCTGGCTCCTCGGGCCAAAAATTAAAGACACGACAGGTTAGGGGGCAACCCCTCGGCCCGTACCCAGACTGGCCTAGGCCAGTTAGGAGGAACCAACTCTCTCTCTTAAAAAACTTTCATTAATAAGACGTATTGCTCGATAAGGGTTTATAAATATGATAAAAAATTGTGTTTAAACTCTTACATAGTTTAATTGTAGCAAAAGAGTTTAGTTTTTTGCCGATTATTTTTAGTAGGATCTACAGTTTGAGCCGCTGTTAGGTTTATATATTATTACCTGAATAAATTTAAAATTAAAAATGTATTATTAAGATAAGATATTTATTCAATAAAATGAAAATTAACTTTTGGTTTGATATGTCAGGACTCCAAAAAAAATCTTACCTAATAATAATTTGAAAACACGATATCAGGGCTATAGAAAAAGACTTAGGATACCTAAAATCTGAGCCACCCCCCACACTTATGGGAACTAGTAATAAATAAACATACTCACAACGAGCATGGCGTAGTGCGGGGACTAACCCATGAGCCCGTGGAGCGTGGTGCGTTGGTACTTGCTGTGGCCCGCCAGGTCCAGGAAAGACACCAGCTTGGCGCTCCTCTCTCCGATGCGCTCCGCTGTCATCAGCTCGGAACAACCGTAGTTGACGACATTACCCTGATTATATGAATGTAATACATTATATGACTTTCATTTTAGGTATAAGTAATACCGGGTAGTGTTGCATGTCGATAGTCCATTATCGATAAAATCGATAGTTTTGGACTATCGGTAATCAATGATTTTTCGATAGTATTGACGTATTGATTTTTTGACGAGCCGGTTGGCGTGGTTGGTAGTTACTTGCCTTTCATGCCAAAGGTCGTGGGTTCGATTCCCACCCAGGACAGACATTTGTGTGCATGAACATGTCTGTTTGTCCTGAGTCTGGGTGTAATTATCTATATAAGTATGTATTTACAAAAGAAAAGTAGTATACGTAGTATATCAGTTGTCTGGTTTCCATAACCCAAGCTCTGCTTAATTTGGGATCAGATGACCGTGTGTGAATAATGTCCAATATTATTATTATTATTATTTCTATTTAAGTTTTAAAGTTTCTCTTCTTTCGAAGGGTTTAAACCGAAAACGCGGGCTGCAGCCAAGCGTTAAGGAGTGTTGCTTATATTAAAAACGTTGATGATAAAGTGGATGATGATATAAACTTTCGGGTGATACGGCAGGTGTTAAGGATTATGGCTTTTTGAAGTATATGAATAATATACGCTGGCATTTGTAAGGTGTTCAGTTTGTGTCAAGGATTTTGGCACGATACCTGTGGATGATAGGACTATTGGGACTATGTGTACTGTTTGTGCTTTCCATTGCGTTTTAATTTCTATGGCGAGATCTTGATATTTACTTAACTTTTCAGATATTGTGGTTCGTATGTTATGTGAATTAGGAACGGCTATATCGATAAGATAAACGATTCTATTGATTTTATCATGAACGGTAATATCTGGTCTATTATAACAGATAGTTTTGTCAGTTACTATTGTTCTATCCCAGTAGATTTTGTGGTTTCTAGTGTCTAATACACTTTCCGGTTTATATTTGTAATATGGATTCATTTCTGTTATAAGTTTATATTTGTATGCTAAATGTTGGTGTATGATTGCAGCCACTTGATCATGTCGATGCTTATAATCGGTCTGTACGAGAGATTTGCAAGCCCCCGTTATGTGCTGAATAGTTTCATAGGCTGCGTTACATTGTCTACATAAGTCAGTAGGTTGATTATTATCCTTCATTATGTACTTCCTATAGTTACGAGTTGCTATTATTTGGTCTTGAATGGCGAGCACAAAACCTTCGGTCTCAGGGAACAGTTCACCTCGTTTGAGCCATTCGTTCGACTTCTCTTTGTCGACGTGGGGTTGGTTCAAATAGGCTCGGTGCCTCCCATGCAGTGTTTTTTCAGTCCATGCCAACATTTGTTGTTGTGTACTTATGATATGTTCGTTTACTTGAGTGTTTTTGTCATGTAGGTTTAATGGTGTAAGCTTTTTGTCTATTTCTGTTGCGTGTCTATGTAGAGGTGAGTGTTCGGATTTATCATGGAAGTATGGTCTGAGTGAGAGTATCTGCTTATTGTGTAAATTGTGTATGTCTATTAATCCCCTTCCTCCTTCTTTGCGTGGTAGTGTGAGCCTTTGAATACAAGATTTTGGATGATGTTTCCTATATTTAGTGAAGTGAGTGTTTATAGTACGCTGCAATTTTTTTATGTCATTTTTTGACCATTGTATTATTCCGAAAGAGTACGTAAGTAAGGGTATGGCAAATGTGTTAATAGCTTTTATTGTGTTTTTAGAGTTAAGGTGTGTCTTTAATACGAGATTTAATCGGTGCGAGAATTTTGTAAGCAGTTCTTGTTTTGTCGTAGTTTGTAGTATTTGCCTAGATTGTTTAAAACCAAGGTATTTATATGTGCTTTGTTCATCCATTGGTTCAATTTGTTCACCAGTTTCGAGTGTGTAGCTATTATTAAGGATTTTTCCTTTCGAGATTGACAGAATTTTGCACTTGTCGACACCGAATTTCATATGAATATCTTTGGAGAACTGTTCCGTAATGCTTGCTAACTCAAGCAGCGTGTTTTTGTCAGTGGAGTAAAGTTTTATATCGTCCATGTACATGAGGTGTGATAAGTTATATTGGGTGTTATTACCGTAAATTGTGTATCCTGTATTGGTTTTATTTAACAAGAGTGAAAGAGGATTTAAGGCCAAGCAAAACCAGAGGGGACTCGGAGCGTCTCCTTGAAAAACTCCTCGTTGGATACGAATTGGTTCAGTAGTTAGAGATTTCATGGACGATTGTTTTATTTTTAATACAGTTTGCCAGTTTTGCATAGAATTTTGAAGAAATGATATGAGGGTTGGGTTTATTTTATATAATTTTAAGACATACAATAACCAGCTATGCGGGACTGAATCAAAGGCTTTTTGATAATCAATAAACATAGTATGGATATCTGATTTTGATTTTACCGCACTACTTAAAATGATTGCATCAAAAGTAAGCTGCTCCTTACAACCTTGGCTATTTTTTCTACACCCCTTTTGCTGTTCGGCTAATATATTATGTTTAGTTAAATGTTTGTATATTTCTTCACTTATGCAAGCTGATAAAATTTTATATATGGTTTGTAAGCAAGTTATTGGTCGGTATTTATCTGGATTTGTGGTATCATGTTTATCTTTAGGTACTAAGTATGTGATTCCATGTGTTATATATTTCGGTAGTAAATGTGGTGATTGAATGAATGTATTTAAGTACTTATGTATGTATGAGTGTATGCTACTAAATTTCTTGTACCAATAGTTGTGAATATTGTCTGAGCCTGGGGATTTCCAATTGTGCATTCGTTTGATGACATCTATAAATGTTTCTATTGGTATGAAGTTGAACTCCATCTCTGGAATATGTGTAGTTATTTCGTTAACCCAGTCTGCATGTTCATTACGTTCTATGGGGTTTTCCCATGTCTTAGCCCAGAATTATCGAAATATTTCAGGGGGAGGTATTTCTAGATTTTGCTCATTATCTTTGCAGTTAGATAATAAATTCTATAGAAGATTTTTTCATTGTTAGGAAATGTTTTGTTTTCTATTTTACGGGCAGTACACGTCAAATATCTCTTAAGTCTACTAGCTGCTGCATTGAGTTTCTGTTTTAAGGTATCTAAGAAGTGTTCTATATGCGTGTTTGTATTTTCATATTGTGCGTGTGATTGATATTGTGTCTTTATGAGTTCTACTGCAGCTACTACTTTTCGGTTTCTATTTCCTCTAATAAATTGTGTTAACCTGCCTATATTGACTCGCAACTTCCTTATTTTATTTTCTAATCTTCTTTGCCAGCTAGGTTTTCTGTATGATTTGTTTTGATGGTTGTTTTGTGTTAAGAATGTCATTCTTGCCCCATTACATTTAGCTGCTGTCCATGCTGCACAGTAAATTATTGTCTGTAGAGTGATAAAATCAGTATCAGTGTTTACACATTTTGTCAGTATCATCGTATCTATGTATTTCATTATTAATGAAAACTTTTTAGAAGTCCTTTGTTTAGGAATGTATGGTCAGCTAGTTGGTTCAGTATCACAAAAATGTTCTAGAGCATGAACGAATGTGTTCTCTATTTCAGTGTTTTCTTCTAAAGTCATATCATGATCGTGGGTGATACTTTCTATGTTTTGTTCATCGATAGGGGTTGATGTAACGGAATCAGTGCATGTAACTGTAGTGTTTTGCATTTTCCTAGCTTGTGAGTTTGTTTTTGAATTAGATTTGAATGCATCGTAGTGTGTAATATTACTTTGTTCTGTTGTTTGTAAATGTTCATTATCTGTGTCTTCCGTTAGTGTGTGTGTATAATGTAATTTATCTGCTACTTGTTGTTTAATCAGTGTTAATCTATCTTGTTTAATATATTTATTATTTATTATTGCCCTTCGTTGATCCGCTAATCTTTGCTCTGTAATGTGTGTAAACTCTGGGTATAAGTTTATAAACTCTTCATACAAACGTTTTCTATAAGCGGTCTTATTAGTCTCTAATTGTGTTATTTTGAAATAAATCCTAATAATTGCTTCATTGCATTCATTTGTCCATTTCATACGTTTTCCTGTTAGTGTGTTAAGGGATGTTTTAAGATTTGTGGCGTTTTGTTGTATCTGAGTTTGGATTACTTGCAATTCTGTTCTAACTTCATCGTAAATCTGATCAACGGTTTCTTGTGATAATAATTTCTTTTGTATAATAGCTCTACGTTGGTCACCAATTCTCTGTCTGCTTACTTCCATATGTGGATATTTATCTATAAATTTTATATGTAATGAAGAAAGATATGAATTTATGTCTGATTCTAAATTTGTAAGATATAGGTAGGTACGTAGAATGAACTTATTCATTTCCATACTCCACTTTTTACGTTTTTTTACGCCACTGGTGGTGGGCACAGGTTCACTGACAAAATTTGTCTCCTGTGCAACATCCGCCGGTTGAACACCGGTTGATGATGAATTTGGTGAAGATGCATACAAAATTGGTGATGAAGAGGGTATTGATGGGAGTAAAGATTTGGAGGATGAATTAGAAGTCTGCGTGGACTCTTCTTCTAACGATGGCTCGTTCGCCTGTATATATTTTTTAGTTTTAGACCTAGTTATCATATTATTCCCACGAGTAGCTAGGGACATAAAAGTCAATCACAGCAGAGCCCTGCATTCACTGTGATAAGGGTAAATTAAATTAGAGTTCCCCTTGTCTCTAAAGTTCGCATACTAACGACCTTTTACCCATACATACTAACGACCCCTTAGCCATGGAGCCCTCGGCGTACGCTGTTCCACCTTGGCTTGGGTTGTATCTCTCTTGGTCTGTCTTCTCATCTTAGGCCAATCCAACATGAGTAGCTCTATTGGCATAGCCCTAAGAATCATTGAAGCGGACAACTGTGCGCTTCAATGATAGCCTCACCGCCTAACTGTGACATCAATTCCATCGCGCACAAAGAAATTCGGCAACTCCTTTCTTTGACGCATCACCAAAAAATGGAATTCCTTACCAGCTCACGTGTTCCCCTCCTCTTACAACCCGGGTTCCTTCAAACGAGGCGTGAAGAGGCATCTTGCGGGCCGGCAAGGCGGTGACGGCTAGTATAGAACATTCTTCCCGACTGTACTGGCCGTCGTCGCGTTTGGACTCTACTACCACTTACCATCAGGTGGATTAGAGTCATTTGCCATCCCGGGGCAAATAAAAAAAAAAAAAAAAGTCAATTACTTTCAGTTAGGATTAGAGACCGACTCACTGTTTATGATCTCCTGGTACATTAACACTCTAATCCTAACTGAAACTAATTGACTCTTTTAATCTAATCATTCGGTGAGACCGACTCACTGTTTATGTTCTCCTGGTACATTAACAACGTAATCCTAATTCTAAATCTCTGAAACTAATTGACTCTTTTAATGTAGATGTTAGTTAATGAGCTTAAATATAAAGCCTTGATTGAAATCCCGATGAAGCGATTGACGATGTGAGATTTGCCATCCCGGACATATAAAAAAAAAAAAAACAAGCCCCACCACGTCGGCAACGTAAATATACGTCGGTGGGGTTATTATTATTATTATTATTATATTATAATTGCTTTCTCAAGATAAGTAATGTAGTAGGCCCAGTAACAACACTATTATTAATGAAGTTTTATTGAATCGTTACTATCGAATGAATACCTATGGATTGCTGTTATCAATATTATTCATAATAATAATAATGTCCTCCAGACCGATTTCGGCCACGGCGGCCAATCTCAAGAGAGATTGGCCAACTACGCAGGAGATATTATAGTGCACAAGTGTGTGCGCAAACACAGGTGCACTCTCTACTCCCTAACTCTCATAATCCGATGGGACGGCGACCCGACACGACCGGAAAGAGTTCAGGCGCAGGACCAACGGCTTTACGTGCTTTCCGAGGCACGGGAGTGTACACACTTCCAACTTCCGAACTCCGGGCTGCTACTGAGAATTTTCTAACAGAAAAACCCAATAACTTTTTATTGGCCCGATCTGGGAATTTAACCCAGGACCTCCGGGATCTGCGGTCTTATATCAAGCCACTAGACCAACGAGGCAGGCAAACGAGTTATTAATAGTATTGTGAACAGAGAGCTATAGTAACTATCGATAATATCGACAATATTGACACAAGACGATACTTTCGGAAGTACTGTCGATAATAGTTTTCGAGGTCAAACTATCGATAGTTCTGCAACACTGATACCTGGGATTAGGTAAAAGAAACTACAATTTATTAGATTACAAAAACAATCACTTCTACACTATATACACTCCGTAGCGAATATCTAGACAGCGCGATTCAGGAATGTGACATTTCGAATGAGCGCCATCTATCGTTAACGGGGTGTAACATACGCCATCATACAACTGGATAATAGAATAACGGAAGCTTTTACAAAGAATAATATAATTGAAAAATGATTATGAAAACTAGATAATGCTTAGACAACTTGTAGCCGAGATGGCCCAGTGGAAAGAACGCATGAATCTTAACCGATGATCGTGAGTTCTAACCCGGGCAAGCACCACTGAATTTTCATGTGCTCACTTTGTGATTATAATTCATCTCTGCTTGACGGTGAAGGAAAACACCATGAGGAAACCTGCATGTGTCTAATTTCACTGAAATTCTGCCACATGTGTATTCCACCAACCCGCCTTTAGCCCAGCAGTGGGACATTCACAGGCTGTTACGGATACTAACGGTTTAGACATCTGCACGGGACTAATAATGGTACTTGTGTGTGCGTGCAAGCACAGACAGTCTCTATTCCCACACACTCTTAATCCTATTGAGAACCGAGATGGTAGTGAATAGAATGTGTAAATCGTTACCAATGATAGCGTGTTAAAACCCAGATTAGCACCTCTAAATTGGAACAGCGTATTGGAATAAGCTCCTCATCAAAGGGAGAAGAGAGAGGGATTAGCCCAGCCGTGGGACATAGACATTTACATAAAATCCCAGGGTGAAAATTAGAGAGAGTTCAGGCGCAAACAATGTCTTTACATGCTTCCAAATCTCACTTCTAGTGTACAACTTACTTTTACTTTTCTTTTCTATTTACTTATTATAAAAAAATAACGCCTCTGCTGGGCTAAGGCCTCCCCTCAACTTGTGATTTGGACTTCTAAATAGCAGTTTCAATGCGGGTTGATGGATATACATAGCAATACTTAATCCCATAAAAGCAGATCTCCTGACAATGTGCCCATTAATTAAGCACATCAAAGTGCAGTGGTGTTTGCCCGGGCTTTGCAAGTGGGTGGGGGATTGTTCTTATAGCGTATGGGCCACCTGATGGTAAGTGGTCACCAACGCCCATAGACATTGGCATTGCAAGAAATGTTAACCATCGCTTACATCGCCAATGCGCCACCAACCTTGGGAACTAAGATGTTATGTCCCTTGTGCCTGTAATTAAATACTCAATATTTAATTTAGTTACTAGAACTCACGACTTCAACAAGATAATAACGAACGTACCTTGAGTGAGAACGCCTATGAGCGTCGACTTGCCCGCCTCGTTCGGCCCCATTACTGCTGTTTTGCGGTAGAATATCTGATTAGTGGGTGATACCTACCCAGTTAGCTACCTAAGTTATATATAATGTTATATATTTAATATTATTTATTATTCACTTGCGTCACCAGGTGCTGGAAGCGTCGCTCGCACGGCGAGACCAGCTGCAGTTTGTACTCAACGTTCCCGAAACGAGGCTCCGGGGGTAGACTCCCGTAGCACTGGTCGCCGGAATCGTCGGCGTCGGATGTTCTGAGGGTCAAATCGAATATATTTAACATTGATCTTATTTCGATTAATGCCGTCCGCGTTCGGTGAGACCGACTCACTGTTTATGATCTCCTGGTACATTAACACTGTAATCCTAACTGAAACTAATTGACTCTTTTAATCTAATCGTTCGCTGAGACCGACTCACTGTTTATGATCTTCTGTTACATTAACACTGTAATCCTAACTGAAACTAATTGGCCTTTTTTAATCTAATCGTTCGGTGAAACCGTCCCATTGTTTATGTTCTCCTGGTACATTAACATCGTAATCCTAATTCTAAATCTTTGAAACTAATAATAATAATATCCTGGGACATTCTTCACACACGGCCATCTGATCCCAAATTAAGCTTGTACAAAACTCGTGCTTTGGAAACCTGACAACTGATATACTACATATACTACTTTTCTTTTGTAAATACATACAATATCAGGTTGTGGAATGTCAGGATTACTATGCGTCAGTCCCTTGGAAGGAACGTTGCTTCAGTGGGAATGACCCGACAGCTAGTGCCGCTGCTGTTGCTGATGAGATCATGTTAGGAATGGAATACTACATTCCTACCTCAGATCTCATCAATAGGGGTACGCGTAACCGTTGGTTCACTCGTGAATGTGCCGACGCTGCATCATCTAAGCAGGCGGCATATCGCACGTGGATCAACGGCTGCATTAGCGGGGCATCTAACATTGACTCACTAAAAGCAAACTACAATAAAAATTCCAAGTCCTGTAGGAAGGCATACACGAGAGCGGATGCACAGCGCATTGTGCAGATTGGTCATGACCTTATTTCGCATCCTAGGGGCTCCCGTAGCTTCTGGCGTCTGACCAAGTCTGTGCAAAACAATTTCTGCCAACCTTCGCTGCCACCGCTCAGAAATCCGGACGGATCGCTAGCTGACAGTGCGCAGGAGAAAGCCGACCTCCTGGCTAAACTCTTTGCCGACAACTCTGTGATCAATGATTGTAGTGCGCAGCCACCAACAATACCTTCATGTGGCCACACGATGCCTGACATCAAAATCAGGCAACGTGATGTGCGTGCGGAGCTGCAATCACTTGATATACGGAAAGCTAGCGGTCCTGATGGAATACCAGCCATTGTGCTGAAGAAGTGCGCAGCGGAGCTGTCTCCTGTGTTAACGCGCCTGTTCCAACTTTCTCTTTCTTCGGGATGTGTGCCGGAGGCTTGGAGAAGAGCTAATGTGCAAGCGGTTCCCAAAAAAGGGGATCGGTCTGACCCGGCAAATTATCGACCAATAGCTATCACCTCAGTACTTCGTAAGGTGATTGAAGGGATTCTAAACAACCAACTGATCCATTACCTAGAAGATCACTGTCTAAATAATGATCGTCGTCGTCGTCGATCGTCAGTACGGGTTTCGACCAAAACGGTCCACAGGTGATCTTCTAGCGTACGTAACACACCTCTGGGGTGAAGCTATCGACAAGCATGGAGAATCGTTGGCTGTCAGCCTCGATATCTCCAAGGCTTTCGACAGGGTCTGGCACAGAAGTCTTCTCTCCAAGCTGCCGGCATATGGTCTGCCTGCTCAGCTATGCACCTGGATTGCCAGCTTCCTACACAAGCGTAGCCTTCGTGTTTTAGTACATGGTCGCGCTTCACAATTCTATGTAGTGAATGCTGGGGTCCCCCAGGGATCGGTGCTATCTCCCACACTCTTTCTTCTGCATGATCAATGATATGCTCTCTCTTGGGAACATACATTACTATGGAGACGATAGTACAGTGCATGGTGGATACCACGGACGCGCAGTGGCTGGGCGGGCGGAAACTGAGGAGAGGCGGGAGAATCTTGTCATTGAACTCGATAGGACGTTAGAGCTCATTGCCAAATGGGGTTCTGATAATCTTGTTGAGTTTAATGCCAAGAAAACACAGGTATGCGCTCTCACAGCGAAAAAGTCACCATTTTACCCTCATCCCTCCCTCTGTGGCATACCGCTGATGATACAAAGTAAAATCGCCATGCTGGGGATGGACGTTCGCTGCGACCTTAGTCCAAGGGCATATAATTACATCGAGGCTATTATAAAAAAAGCTTCACGAAAACTCGGAGTTCTGAACAAGGTGCGGCGTGTTTTCACGCCACAACAACTGTGCCTGTTATACAAAACACAGGTACGATCTTGCGTTGAATATTACTCGCACCTTTGGGATGACTCCGCTAAGTACCTACTGGAGGCCTTGGACCGGTTGCAGCGACGTGCAGTACGCATTATTGGCGACGTAAAGGTCACAAACACCCTTGAACCTTTACAATTGCGTCGCGAGATAGCAGCACTGAGCGCTTTCTATCGACTGTATCACGGCGAGTGCTCTGAGGAATTATTCTCTCTAATTCCTGCTTCCCCCTTCCTTCTTAAGTCCACGCGAGCTGGTTCTCGATGTCACCGCCTAACTGTGACATCAATTCGATCGCGCACAAAGAAATTTGGCAACTCCTTTCTTTATCGCACTACCAAAAAATGGAATTCCTTACCAGCTCACGTGTTCCCCTCCTCTTACAACCCGGGTTCCTTCAAACGAGGCGTGAAGAGGCATCTTGCGGGCCGGCAAGGTGGTGACGGCTAGTTCAGAACATTCTTCCCGACTGTACTGGCCGTCGTCGCGTTTGGACTCTACTACCACTTACCATTAGGTGGAGTAGAGTCATTTGCCATACCGGACATACAAAAAAAAAAGGTTGAATGTTGAGTAATAGAACAGACGTGACTAATGATGGATTTTTGTGTGTTTATTTCCTCAGAAACCAATGATGACAATGCTGAGCAGTTATCGGATGTGGGTGTTACCGGTCCATCCACAAGTTCATCTGAGGGCTTCAGGGACGCAGCCCCGTCAGGAGAGGCCGTGTTGGAGGAAGACTAATATTTTAATTCAGCAACACCACACCTGCCTATATAAGACGAGATGTTGGCGATAAGAGCTCATTATTACGTTAACTTTTGAAGTGTGCAGAAGCTCTGCCCGAATAATTACCGATTTAATTAAATTACTATTTATTTTATGTTTGTTTAAAGTCATAAATTGTGTATGTACTTGAGGCCGAAGGCCAAATAAATCTTTTTTTTATTTTAATAATTATTTGATTTATAAAATCAGAAGTGGGATTCGAAGGCTGTTATAGCCGCAAACACATTTCTGGTGCTATAGATGAAACTTAATTCTACCCTCCTACGCGGTTTAGTAATTTAAATATTCGGGCAATGCTTCCATCAGTGTAATGTCGAACAACGATAAACGTAACAAACGAAGACGTCGAGGACAAACTCCTCCCAACTCAATGGAAGAGATCCTGACCAGACTGCGCGCTTTGGAGGAGCAGTCTCGTGCGTCTGTGGAGACGCAAGCCAGTGCATCAGTCAGTGCTGGCACTAGTCGCGCTGTCGCGCTGCAAAGCGCCACACCAGCAGCCGCATCGACGCCTGGGGCGCCGACTCCGCCACGCGACCACGTGGTTACGCCGCCACCGACTCCGCAAACCAGCCAGACGGGGTTATCGCAGTCCGAAGATGTGGTGACGAATGCTGCCGAGCGGCTCTTGACCGCTATCAGCTGTGCTCAGGTCAGATCCAATCGATATTTTGTCTCCGATTTTGATCCGAGTGTTCATGACTTCGACACGTGGTGTGATGAGGTAGAAAGAGCGCGTATTTTGAACCAATGGGGCGACAAAGAATGCCTTGCTCGCATCGGACATTGTCTGAAAGGGGAATCTCGTACCTGGCTTAGCCAATGGACAAGTGATATTCGCACATGGTCCAATTTCAAACTAGAATTAAAAGCCTTATGCCCACGCTCTGTCGATGTCGCGAATATTCTTTATGACGTTATGCGAACAGAGTCCGACAAATACTCCACATACGCCGAATATGCTCGTAGATCGCTTTTAAGGTTACGCATAGTTAAAGGTCTAAGCAACGAGCTACTTACTGCCATTATTATACGTGGAATCGTAGACCCACAAACCCGCGCTATGGCTATTAACCCTAAATTATCGCCCGATTCTATAGTGGAGTTTTTGTCTAGCTTTGTTAAACCTTCTAACAATTCAAATAGAAAAATATCTACTAACTATAGTCGTTTGATAAATTCTCTAATAATAATAATTTAAATCGCAACCTTTTAAAACGCAAATACAGTTCAAACGATTCAAAATCAATTAAATGTTATCATTGTAAGCAATTTGGCCATAAAAGTGTAGATTGTATTAAACGATTGAATACAACTACAAATAATAATAACAACGAAAGAGCAATCGCGCTACCGGCAACGTCTCGTGTTGATTTTTTTTTTTTTTTTATATGCCCCGGGATGGCAAATGACTCTACTCCACCTGATGGTAAGTGGTAGTAGAGTCCAAACGCGACGACGGCCAGTACGATGTGTTGAAGTGTACATTTTGTAAAAAAGTAGGTCATTCCGAGAATGTGTGTTTTGACAAAGAACGGTCGAGTTCACGAAACAATAATGTGTTAATTTTTGTCGCGAACTTGTGGGTAGTTATAAAAATCGTGACGTAACAACTGCTGTTATCTCGGGAATCCCGTTAGATGTTTTGATCGATAGTAGTTCATGAGTCTCTCTAATGTCGAAAAATATTGTTAAACATTTTTCATGTCAATTAAGACCTACAAATCAATTATTACGTGGCTTAGGTGATATGGAAGTAAAATCAGAATCATATGTAACGTTGCCCGTTGAATTCAGTGACTTAACAATAGAAATTGATTTTTATATCGTCGATGATAATAATTTAAATGTACCTGTAATTATTGGCACCGACGTGTTAAATAGAAAAGGCATAACTTATGTTAGGACCGGTGATTGTCAGCGTATAATTCGTAGTGAACCTATTGAAAGCAATATTTTGCCAGTAAATTCAATTTGTTTATCCGAACAAGTAAATACGTCTGTGTCTGGAAAAGATAGGGAACGATTATTAGAGATTCTAGCCAAGTATTCAAAATTCTTTTTAAGTGGTACCGCGATCACAACTGTAAAGGATAGTGAAATGCATATTAAACTGACAACTAATGTACCCGTGTATTAATGACCCTATAAATTATCACACGATGAAAAATTAAAAGTTCGCGAAATAGTTAAAGATTTGCTTAATAAAAGTATAATTCGTGAATCTGACTCGGAGTACGCTAGCCCAATTCTATTGGTGAAAAAGAAAGATGGTTCTGATAGAATGGTGGTGGACTACCGTGCACTGAATCGGATTACTGTTAAAACTAGACATCCCCTACCGTTGAATAATGACTACATAGACCGATTAGGTAAATCTCGCTGGTTTGGTTCCTTAGATATGGTATCTGGGTTTCACCGACTTAGAGTTGCTGAGGAGTCTATTCATAAGACGGCATTTGTTACCCCGGAAGGCCACTACGAATATTGTAAGGTCCCCTACGGATTAGCAAATGCACCGATTTTTTATCAGAAAACTATTGCTAAGACGCTAAAATCCTTTATTGAGGCCGGACAGGTTGTAGTCTATATCGATGACGTACTTATATTGACACAAAGCATTAACGAAAACCTTATTTTATTAGATTCGGTAATTAAAACTTTGACAGAGGCAGGATTTTCTATCAACTTAAAGAAATGCACTTTTCTAACCAATGAAATCGAATATCTCGGTAGGATTATACGCGATGGTCAGGTTAGGCCGAGCACTTGTAAAATTGACGCGTTAGTTAAATCACCACCCCCGAATAATGTCAAACAGGTGCGGCAATTCCTAGGCCTCGCTGGGTATTTTCGTAGATACATATCTAATCACGCGATTAAGACCGCGCGTATTGCAGCCCTAACTAGGAAGGGAATAATTTTTGACTGGACCGACGAACATGAAAACGCACGTCAGGAAATAATTTCTTATTTAACAAATGAACCAATTCTAGCTATATTCGACCCTGACTTAATGACCGAATTACATACTGATGCCAGTTCAATTGGCTATGGCGGTATTCTTATGCAAATACATAAAGACGGGTTGTCGTATATTTTAGTAAATTAACTGCCGGCGCGGAGTCCAAATACCACAGCTATGAGTTGGAGACCCTTGCCGTAGTAAAATCATTGCAACATTTTAGACAATATTTAATTGGCAAAACTTTTAAAATAATCACAGATTGTAATGCGCTAAAAATGACGCAACGCAAAAAGGATCTCCAACCCAGAGTTGCAAGGTGGTGGATGTATATGCAGAATTTTGATTTCTCGCTAGAATATCGTAAGGGCACACTTATGTCACATGTCGATTATTTAAGCAGAAACCCGGTCAATGTTGTCGATATCATTCGAAAGCCCCAAAATTGGGCTCAAGTGGCACAAGCAGGTGACGAGGAAACCATTTCTTTGTTAGAGAAATTAAATAACGGTGAATTAGATAACACGCGATATGTAAAACGTAATGACCTCTTGTATTATAAATACGACGTCACGGGTGAGCAAGCGCGATTCTTGTGTTATGTACCAAAAGCATTTAGATTAAGCTTGTTACGCGTTTTCCACGATGAGCATGAACACATCGGTATAGACAAGACGATTGATCTGATCCTACGGCACTTTTAGTTCCCCGGTATAAGACGATTTGTCGCGAAATATTTCACACACTGCGTTATTTGTATTTCTCATAAACAAACTCCCCGAGCACCTTTACAACCTATATCTTCGTGGCAAAAAGATTCGGTACCATTAGACGTGATACACCCCGACGTACTCGGGCCGCTGAGAGATAGCGATGGTCATAAACACGTACTCATTATAATTGACGCATATACAAAATATTGTTTACTGTTCGCGTTAACACGCCAAGATAGTAGTGAGCTAAAGCGTGTAATAACTCAAATTATATCGCTGTTCGGTACTTTTAAAAAGCTAGTGTGCGATAGAAGTCGTATGTTTGATAATTACGAATTTATTAACTGGATATCTGGTTACGGTGTCGAAGTGCATTTTATTACTCCCGAAATGCACCAAGATAACGGCCAAGTTGAACGTTACTGCCGCACAGTACTTAATATGATAAGGGTTGAAGTAAATTATAATAAAAATGATTGGTCAAAAGTATTGTGGAAATTACAACTAGTATTAAATATCACTAAACATAAGACAACCCAATACCCGGCACTTAATCTTCTCATTGGCACCGATTCGACTACTCCGTTAATAAATAGCTTGATTAAAGACATAACCTACGAAGGTTCAAATCCAAATCGCGACGCGACTCGCGAATTAAAAAGGCAACGAGCTGAAGAGCTTATTCGCGATAATAGAAACAAACAAGATGCTTATGTTAATAAAAATAGAAAACCTCCTAAAATGTATCAAGTAAATGACTTGGTTTACGTGATCAAGAATTCTCAAAGCACCGGGAAACTTGATAGTGGTATGAGAGGCCCTTATAAAGTAACGAAGGCGCTCCCTAATGATAGATACGAAGTCCAATTGTTGGCTGGTGCCTATGGCAAAACTACTCGGGTAGCTGCAACATATATGATTTCAACATATTGATCCTGGTGGTAGAGCTTTGTGCAAGCTCGTCTGGGTAGGTACCACCCACTCATCAGATATTCTACCGCAAAACAGCAATACTTGATATTGTTGTGTTCCGGTTTGAAGGGTGAGTGAGCCAGTGTAATTACAGGCACAAGGGACATAAAATCTTAGTTCCCAAGGTTGGTGGCGCATTGGATATGTAAGCGATGGTTGACATTTCTTACAATGCTAATGTCTAAGAGCGTTGGTGACCACTTACCATCAGGTGGCCCATATGCTCGTCCGCCTTCCTATTCTATAAAAAAAAAAAAAAAAAATGGAAGGGTGAATGGACACCTGAAACTTGTGCTGCATTTTTTGAAGGTATTTACTTGTTGTGCATGATTTGTATTTGTCTTGACTTTATTTATTTATTGTAGCATGTAAATGTGAGACGTGCTAGTGGAAAAGACCCATGTAAAACCTGTGCGCGCGGTATTGGGTTGACCACAATGGTTTCTGGGGTGAGTCGGTTGCGCAGCTGACAACAGACCTGTGTAAATCCATGATGTATAGGTATCTGGGGTGACCTACTATAGACTGATATAAAACCTGTTCGTACACACGACTTTGTGCGAGGTATTCGGTTGCGTGGGAACAGACCTGTGTAAAACCTATGTAGTCTATTCAAACTGACTTGTGTAGTTGACAAATATACAAATATATGCCTTGTTGAGTAATAGAACAGACGTGACTAATGATGGATTTTTGTGTGTTTATTTCCTCAGAAACCAATGATGACAATGCTGAGCAGTTATCGGATGTGGGTGTTACCGGTCCATCCACAAGTTCATCTGAGGGCTTCAGGGACGCAGCCCCGTCAGGAGAGGCCGTGTTGGAGGAAGACTAATATTTTAATTCAGCAACACCACACCTGCCTATATAAGACGAGATGTTGGCGATAAGAGCTCATTATTACGTTGTGGCGAACGCGACACTTACCAGATCCCTACAACCTATATAACTTATATAAATAAAACATTATATATATAATCATATAATATCTTATATATTTTTCAAACATAAAATAATAAATGTAACATAAATACAAATATTACTATAACATATGTACATATAACTATACTATATATACTATAATACTTTATATACTTATATAAATTATATAATAAATACATATTATATATTATAACATATACATGTAATACACAATATAAGCCGAGATGGCCTAGTGGTTAGAACGCGTGAATCTTAACCGATGATCGTGGGTTCAAACCCGGGCAAGCACCACTGAATTTTCATGTGCTTAATTTGTGTTTATAATTCATCTCGTGCTTGACGGTGAAGGAAAACATCGTGAGGAAACCTGCATGTGTCTAATTTCATTGAAATTATGCCACATGTGTATTCTACCAACCCGCATTGGAGCAGCGTGGTGGAATAAGCTCCAAACCTTCTCCTCAAAAGAGAGAGGAGGCCTTAGCCCAGCAGTGGGACATTAACAGGCTGTTACTGTTACTGTACACAATATAAATATTTACACTTTAAAATCATATAAATAATTAAAATATAATATAATAATTTATGTAATGTCGGAAGGCAGTCGCCGCGCGATCGTATAATAGAATTGTCTATTCTAAATAAAATACCGTTACTTTGAACACAGAAACGTAAGCGCATCGGCTCAGCAGTCGGCCGCCTTCCGCCAACGAGTCGAATCCTAGATCTCGTACTGAACGCACGTCGCTTCTCGCTTGTAATTTGCTACACGATTTTGCACCTTAAGTCTTTGTAATAAGTCATACTTCCTTCTTGCATCTAAACTTATCTTCATACTTCGTTCTTCTCATTCTACTCTGTGTTGTGCCTATTTTTGTGTTTATTATTTCTACAAGAAATAAATTAGTAGTGGAAGAAACTTTGTTTTAATAAAACCCCATCTACAACATCATTCACAACACCGCTACAACGTTAACTTTTGAAGTGTGCGGAAGCTCTGCCCGAATAATTACCGATTTAATTAAATTACTAATTATTTTATGTTTGTTTAAAGTCATAAATTGTGTATGTACTTGAGGCCGAAGGCCAAATAAATCTTTTTTTTATTTTAATAATTGTTTGATTTAATAATTGTTTCCATAGCACGAGTTTTGTACAAGCTTAATTTGGGATCAGATGGCCGTGTGTAAAAAATGTCCCAGGATGTTATTATTATTAGTTTCAAAGATTTAGAATTAGGATTACGTTGTTAATGTACCAGGAGAACATAAACAGCGAGTCGGTCTCACCGAACGATTAGATTAAAAGAGTCAATTAGTTTCAGTTAGGATTACAGTGTTAATGTACCAGGAGATCATAAACAGTGTGTCGTTCTTCACAATTCTATGTAGTGAATGCTGGGGTCCCCCAGGGATCTGTGCTATCTCCCACACTCTTTCTTTTGCATATCAATGCTCTCCCTTGGGAACATACATTGCTATGCAGATGATAGTACAGTGCATGGTGGATACCACGGACGCGCAGTAACTGGGCGGGCGGAAACTGAGGAGAGGCGGGAGAATCTTGTCATTGAACTCGATAGGACGTTAGAGCTCATTGCCAAATGGGGTTCTGATAATCTTGTTGAGTTTAATGCCAAGAAAACACAGGTAAGCGCTCTCACGGCGAAAAAGACACCATTTCACCCTCATCCCTCCCTCTGTGGCATACCGCTGATGATACAAAGCAAAATCGCCATGCTGGGGATGGACGTTCGCTGCGACCTTAGTCCAAGGGCATATAATTACATCGAGGCTATTATAAAAACAGCTTCACGAAAACTCGGAGTTCTGAACAAGGTGCGGCGTTTTTTCACGCCACAACAACTACCTGTTATACAAAACACAGGTACGATCTTGCGTTGAATATTGCTCGCACCTTTGGGATGGCTCCGCTAAGTGCCTACTGGAGGCCATGGACCGGTTGCAGCGACGTGCAGTACGCATTATTGGCGACGTAAAGGTACCAACCACCCTTGAACCTTTACAATTGCGTCGCGAGATAGCAGCACTGAGCGCTTTCTATCGACTGTATCACGGGGAGTGCTCTGAGGAATTATTCTCTCTAATTCCTGCTTCCCCCTTCCTTCTTAAGTCCACGCGAGCTGGTTGTCGATGTCACCGCCTAACTGTGACATCAATTCCATCGCGCACAAAGAAATTTGGCAACTCCTTTCTTTGTCGCACTACCAAAAAATGGAATTCCTTACCAGCTTACGTGTTCCCCTCCTCTTACAACCCGGGTTCCTTCAAACGAGGCGTGAAGAGGCATCTTGCGGGCCGGCAAGGTGGTGACGGCTAGTTCAGAACATTCTTCCCGACTGTACTGGCCGTCGTCGCGTTTGGACTCTGTTGACACAATAATTGCCAATTTATTTTTTACAAAGTGTAGCTTAAATTATAAAGATTTTAAATAAAAAATCCAACATACTTTAATTATTTTTATTATAGTCTAATGATGTGCTAAAAAATGTTTTAATTTTTTTTTTTATATTGAATGACTGATTTAAATTTTTTTTTAATCTTTGCTAATATATAACATTTTTCTAAGTCAGTAAAAAACATTGTTTTATTTTTTAAGTCACAATCACACGTTTTATTCAAAGCATAATTAAATAAAAAGATTAATTTAGTCTAATAACACCCTAAAATTTTCATAAATCGATGACACGAAGCTAACTTTTATTAAAACTGGCCGTTTACTCTGACAAAATTAAAAAATTAAAGAAACACACGTTTCAAATTAATATTCTAAGCGAACTGCCACAGATAATACACAATTAATTATTTAACACCATCATTTCATCGCTTACCATTACTTTATCAAATTAAATTAATTCGGATTAATTGATACTTTGAGGCAAAGAGATCTAATAAAATACGTGTTTAAAATTTATGTAATAAGGACTATTATTGTATAAACAATAAGATATGTAAGAAAATTTTAAAGTCGTTAAGAAGAAGATAAAAGTTAAAATGAATCTTAGTGGAATATATATAAAATACAAATTTGATGATAAATATAGAGTAAATGTAAAAAATACACTTATAAATATACATTTTTTTAATAGGATTACTTTTTAGGTATTTTTAGTTCATACAAATTATAAATTAAAATATTTACTTACAATTGTTTTTACAGATGAAAAACGAAACAGCAAATTATTTAATTAATTTTGTTCCCATAAATATTTCTGAATTTCAAAATGGTGTCACTTAAAAATGTCTTACGTTTGTGTTACATAAATACGTATATTTAACTTAAAATAGCAAGTTATCTCAGCTTACAGGAACTAGAAAAATCATTTAGATTTAATGTACAAAATTTAAATACTTCGACAAAAGATATGTATACAACAATACAATAATATGAATCGCGCCAAAATTTAAATTTAAAATGGCGTCATGATTATGTTTAAAAATATTTAATATTTTAATAAATTTAAATAACACAATACGAATTTGAAAATGGGGTCTTTTCAAAATAACAGAATATGACATAACAGAGCATTTTTTAATATTCTTGAGGATGGTTATCACTCAAATGCTATTTCTGATGTTCTTGATGTCTGCTATTCTTTTAATAATTATTGTTATTTAGCTTAGCGGTATTTTTTTCCATTCATGTTGCCGCAGAGTCTTAAACACAGGCCATTCCTTATATATTCAAAATGGCGCCTAATAAGAATAAAATATAATTTTCAAGCAGTGATGAATCGCTTGAATTTTGTAAAAAATTACCAAAATAGTAATATATAATTTTGTTTTGGTACATATTCAAATTTAGTATTGCATAAGTTAGGTAATAGACGAAATTTCATTTACATTTATAACTGATCAGAATATGATTGACGGGAATAGTTCGTGCTTATAATGCCTGAAGTTCTCAAAAAAATATGACCGAGTTATTACAACTTATACCTAAATACCTGGATGTTTATTTTTTAATTTATATATAATTAACATTATTTTATGCTGCAATTTTTTTTAATTTGTTATGTGTAATATAATAATCAGGTTAGTAAAGGTTTGAATATGTTTTTTTATTTAAAAAAATAACTTTTAACGCGACACGTTTTCTTAGACCAAAAACGTAAATGATACTAATTATCTTTGTTTAAAAAAAATCTTATTGCGCCCTTATATTGAAAAACGATTTATCCCATACTTATCAACCATTAATTGCTTTTATTAAATTATGTTTAATATTATTGTAGTTTAATTAATATCGATACCACAGATAGCTATAAAAATATTAATTAATACAAATCATAAAAATTCAATGTCATATCGTCTAAAGTAAAATCGGCATTAAATAATCCGATCATTGATAGTTAGATATCGTAATGTTATATAAATATGTATCATTAACTTAAAATTGCAATTTATAAACAGGAACTGGATCTATCATTTAATGTACAAAGTTTAAATACAAAAATATGAAAGCTAATTTTGGTTTACCTCTTGAGGTAGTGATTATATTAATGGCGCCAAAATTGTAATTCAAAATGGCGTCATGACGTTTGTGTTTTTAAAATGCTAAGCATGTTTTATTTTTTAAATAAATACAAAAATTATTTTACCGTACAACATTATTGTTTTAAATTTATAATCAATTTTTATTGGAGTCTTACATATCAGCGCGGCATAATGCAAAAGTAACATCGGCATTGTAAGAGCTACCATTAACAAAAAAAAAAAAATACAAACCTAAAGATTTGTTCCTTGGGGCGTGATTATCATTTTAAAAACAGTTACGTTATATATGTATGCATATAAATATGTTATTTCATTTGAATAGAAAATAACTAGTATATTAATAAAAAAGCCACAAGAGTAGACAAAGGCAAATTAACAACCGACATTGAATTGGCGCGATATCATTGGTCGAGATTTTGAGTTATCTGTGATATTCATTATGGATTTGCGAAAAAATTGCGTTTTATTCGATAAAGTAGTTAAGCTGAGCTATTAGCGACTATCACGGGATATGGAAATATAAAGTTAGTTTATATTTACTCCTACTATTGGAATATACTAAATATACATTTCAACTAATTGTAAAAGGTGTATTAAATACAATATTAACACGTACATAGTGCTATTTTGATTTTAAATAAGAATATTTAATTTAAATCTCAGTTTATTTGAAATTTTAAGTCAACTAACTTCTAAATAAGTTATTATTGTAACAATTTAACATACGATAAGATTATCATAGTCCTGTCACCGTGGCGTCACGGAAGGGTAGATAGGCAAACATGGTATAACTAAGAATTTAATGTTTTTGAATGTACATATTTTCAAATATAAAGACTTATAACCTTTTACTGTTGCGATTTCTGTTTCTCTTTTTTAATTTCGAATAGGAAGGCTAATGTAATTTTGGTGGTAATTCTCCACCGCGTCATTGAGAAATATTAACCATCATTTATATTGTCAATGTGCCACCAACATTGGGAACCAAGATGTAATATCCATTGTGTAAGTACGTTATTTCATAAACCTAGTTATATAATTATTTAATATTAACTAGAAATTGGATGTATTATATTTTATAGACGTTTTGCATGTATGTTATATACGTAATAAAAACTCTGACACTGATTAATTAACTGACTGAATAAAAATGAGTTATGAGTGAAAATTTGCTCGATCACATATGATGGTTTATTAAAAATTTGTCCGCTAGTGTTAAATCCATATATTAAAGTTTATATGGATGGTCCACATTTTTTTATACAGTGTTGCCAACTTGGGGGTTTTCCCCCTAAATAGGGCTATGTCAGATGAAATCAAATAGGATATTTTCAGGTCAGACATTTTTTAGGAGGAACATTTTTTAAAGAAAATTTAATTTCCGGAGAGAATCCGGGGATTAACTCTTCAGCTTCATTTAATTGAGTATATTTCAAGTTTACTAATGCAGTACTTGATTTGCTTTTTTTTAACATCATATTATAAATGTATTTTGTATTTGTTTCAATTCATCCGTCAGGAGGATGCTTCTAAGAGGTTGGCAACACTGTTTATGTAACATAAAAATACCATCATCGTTTGTCCTTTTTTGTAATTTAATCCGCAAGGCGAAACGCCCCCCACGCAATCATGAAGTGAACACGACAAGAAAACTGGTTACAGATACAATTAATATATTTAATTTATCTAGAATATTCTATAGAGATCTCGAATTTTACATTGGAGCCGTGTTCTATAGAATTCATGGTATGTACGGGAAGGTTTGCGTGACCCGGCCGATGGCTCTGTAACAAAACAATTTCGTTAATATATAAAAATGGCTGTTTGTGTATCTACAGTAACAGTAACAGCCTGTTAATGTCCCATTGCTGGACTAAGGCCTCCTCTCCCTTTTAAGGAGAACCTTCTCCTTTGTGTATCTGTTTGTGATTAATTGAGTTCGGACCGTTTGAATCACCATCATAGTTGAAATTTAGATGTATGTCTCATGGATGATTTTATAATATCCACTTCGTTGTAACGCCGCTAGATGGCGCTGTACCACATTAACAGCCACCTACCGGGTTTTGCTAGTAAAGTACAAAAGTGTCTGTTGGTCGAAGATATCTCTTCTTAAGAACAAAACTTATTCCAACATGATTCAAAACAGTTACAGTATATAAATGTCCCACAGCTGGGCTAAAACCTCTCCTTCTCAGGAGAAGGTTTGAGCTTATTCCACAACCTGCTTCGATGCATGGATTTCCTTCACCGAACACTTATAAATTAAATATGTGAAAGTCGGTGGAGCTAGCGATCTCGGATACCAACACTGAGCTGACGATATACTTTATTGGCTCAACAATTCAACTGTAATTAGAAGTTATCGTTGGGTTCGTTGAGCGGTACCTGGTCCCCAGCCCCGCCGTGAACAGCAGCCGGCGGCCCCGCACGAGGTACTCCGGACAGCGGGCGAACCTGAACAGCACGGAGGCCCCCTCGCCCGCCCTCAGCACGTTGTTCGGAGACATTATACCCTAAAGCGAAAAATATACCCGTGGTCAGCGATGAGATGAGCAACCCGATGGTAAGTGGTCACCACCGCCCATAGACATTGACACCGCAATAAATATTAACCATCGCTTACCTCACCAATGCGTCACCAACCTTGGGAACTAAGATGTTATGTCCCTCGTGCCTGCAGTTACACTGTTTTACTCACCAACAACAATGCTATTGCTGTTTGGCGGCAGAATATATTATGAGTGTGTGGTAACTGGTGGTAAGGGCATTGTGCAAACCTGCCTGGGTAGGTACCATCCACTCATCAGATATTCTACCGCTAAACAGGAATATAACATAAAAAAATAAATATCATTATCATACTTAAGTATTTTATGCAACACCACAAATTATACCAAAATTAAACTATTTAATTCCATTCCGCAAAGTGAGTTTGATGTATGTATTCGTTACCTCGATAATGGCCGTCTGACGCACGTTCCCGACATGCACAGAGCACTGGAACCCTGGGTAGATGGCCGTGGAGTGTCTCAGGACATGCACGGATGCCTGTTACATTCAATCAAATTTAATTCATGACCGCATTACATATTATATTGCACAGTCTGTACTAATATTGCTAGCATATAAAAAAACAGCCGAGATGATCCAGGCACCACTGAATTTTCATGTACTTAATTTGTGATTATAATTCATCTCGTACTTTACGATGAAGGAAAACATCGTGAGGAAACCTGCATGTGTCTAATTTCACTGAAATTCTGCCACATGTGTATTCCATCAAACCGCACTGGAGCAGCGTGGTGGAATAAGCTCCAAACCTTCTCCTCAAAAAAGGGAGAGGAGGCCTTAAGCCCAGCAGTAGGACATTCACGTGCTGTTACGGATAAAAAAACACACACACACAATGTGCTGTGCAAACATATACAAGTCTATAGTCGATTCCAATAGCAAATAGAGTATATAAGCAACTTTGACCTTGAAATTTGGTCGAAATCTTAATATTCTGTGGTATTGACTATGGATTCGCGAAAAATTTAGCCTTTTGGTTATCTGTGAAGTTGTTATCGGAACTTTGTAAGTAAAACTAAAGTGTATATAAGTGGTTAAGTGTAACAGTGTCGTGTTATATATAGAGATATATTGATCGAGAAGTGTTTGTGGTGTACAATACAGCAGAGCTGATAGCGAATCGCGTGGAATCGCATATCTAAGGTTTGCTAATCTTTTAAAAACGAGTAGAGTTTTCTGCTCACCTGAAAGTATATACAGCGTCTAGGGTCGTTTGGGTCTTCGAGGAATACCAGGTCGTCACACACGCACTTGCCCTGCGTGTCGCTCGTCACGTGCGCGTCGCTGTACTTGCTCCCGTCGTCCGGCACGTACACGTTCGTGCACTTCGTGTCCGATGTCTTCGTGAGGCTGTTCTTCACGTTGGCGATGTCCTGGAGGATATTCTTGTTCTGTCTCCTCGCGTTCTTTCGATTCTTTTGTCCGAAGCTTACGACGAGTGGACTAGTTCTGATATCTGTAACGATGAATTTTGAAAATAAAAAAATATATCACTTTTTTAATTTCGTATAGGTACGCTGGCAAATGACCACCTTATGGTAAGTGGTCGTCACTACCCATAGACTTTGTCACAGTCTATTAACCACCCCTAACATCGTAATGCGCCATCAACCTTGGGAACTAAGATATTAAGTCTCTTGTGCCTATAGTTACACTGTCTAACTCATCTTTCAAACTAGCACACAATAATACTAAGTATTGCCATGGCGGTAGAAACGTTATTCAAAAAAGCCTTTTTAAATCGTTTGTATAATATAATTTTAAATATAAAGCTACAACCAGTATGGCTACTCTGTAAGAACATTCTCTCACTCATCATCATCATGTCAACATTTCACCGGAGAGTGATGAATCTAAAATTCTAGAATAGCACTACTGGCCGCGTATATATATTCTGTCTTAAATACATGTAAGTTTTTTTTAGTAATAAGGTTTGAATTAGCGACCCACCTGTCGTCCTCTGCAAGTCCCGGGCGGACAGCCTCCGAAGGTGGGCCGCTCGTGTCCCGCGGCGTAGCCCCCCGGCCGCGCTAGCAGCACCATGCCCTACCGCAGTCCCGGCGGGAAGCGACCCAGGCCCAGCGACGCCGACTGTCCCGCGCGCACGCTGCCGCACGGGACGCGGTTGCGGTATATCGTGGGGGGGGGGGGTGGTGTTAAATATACGTCGCTCTATTCATCTCACAACTAACAGAACGCAACGCACCTATGATAAGTTCGTCGCCCTCGTAGAGTCGCCCTCGCGCGAGCAGTCCCCCCACGACGGGCCCCGTCGAGTCCCCTACGTGGAAAATTTCGTCTATTTGAAACTCGCACGCCTCCTGTAAAGTGACATAAATTATAACATTTATAATTTAATAAAAAGGATACTAGTCAACTGCGCAACATATGGTTCACTCACGTCCTCGGAGCGCTGCAGGTCGCGGCGCGGCGCCAGCGCCAGCAGGCACGCAGGCAGCGCGTTGAGGCCTCGCAGCTCACCGGGAACACGGCCACCCTGCCGGCCGACACTACTGTGTTTTGCGTTCAACTATATATATATATATATCTGATCCGAAACTAAGCAAAGCTTGTACTATGGCAACCAGACAACTGATATACTACATATACTACTTTTCTTTTGTAAATACATACTTATATAGATAATTACACCCAGACTCAGGACAAACAGACATGTTCATGCACACAAATGTCTGTCCTGGGTGGGAATCGAACCCACGACCTTTGGCGTGAAAGGCAAGTATCTGGTTTCCATAACACAAGCTCTGCTTAATTTGGGATCAGATGACCGTGTGTGAATAATGTCCAATATTATTATTATTATTATTATATTATTGCTTTCTCAAGATAAGTAATGTAGTAGGCCCAGTAACAACACTATTATTAATGAAGTTTTATTAAATCGTTACTATCGAATGAATTTCTATGGATTGCTGTTATCAATAGTATTAATAATAATAATGTCCTCCAGACCGATTTCGCCCACGGCGGCCAATCTGAAGAGAGATTAGCCAACTACGCAGGAGATATTTTAGTGCACAAGTGCGAGTGCAAACACAGGTGCACTCTCTATTGCCTAACTCTCATAATCCGATGGGACGGCGATCCGACACGACCGGAAAGAGTTCAGGCGCAGGACCAACGGCTTTACGTGCTTTCCGAGGCACGGGAATGTACACACTTCCAACTTCCAGACTCCGGGCTGCTACTGAGAATTTTCTGACAGAAAAACCCAATAACTTTTTATTGGCCCGACCTGGGTATTGAACCCAGGACCTCCGGGGTCTGCGGTCTTATATCAAGCCACTAGACCAACGAGGCAGGCAAACGAGTTACCAATAGTATTGTGAACAGAGAGCTATAGTAACTATCGATAATATCGACAATATTGACACAAGACGATACTTTCGGAAGTACTGTCGATAATAGTTTTCGAGGTCAAACTATCGATAGTCCTGCAACACTGATACCTGGGATTAGGTAAATGAAACTACATTTTATTACATTACAAAAACAATCACTTCTACACTATATATACTCCGTAGCGAATATCTAGACAGCGCGATTCAGGAATGTGACATTTCGAATGAGCGCCATCTATCGTTAACGGGGTGTAACATACGCCATCATACAACTGGATAATAGAATAACGGAAGCTTTTACAAAGATTAATATAATTGAAAAATGAGTATGAAAACTAGATACAGATGTTTAGACAACTTGTAGCCGAGATGGCCCAGTGGTAAGAACGCGTGAATCTTAACCGATGATCGTGAGTTCAAACCCGGGCAAATTGGAACAGCGTATTGGAATAAGCTCCTCATCGAAGGGAGAAGAGGGATTAGCCCAGCAGTGGGACATAGACATTTACATAATCCCAGGGTGAAAATTAGAGAGAGTTCAGGCGCAAACAATGTCTTTACATGCTTCCAAATCTCACTTCTAGTGTACAACTTACTTTTACTTTTCTTTTCTATTTACTTATTATAAAAAAATAACGCCTCTGCTGGGCTAAGGCCTCCCCTCCACTTGTGATTTGGAGCTCTAGCTTGCTGCTTCAATGCGGGTTGATGGATATACATAGCAATACTTCATCCCATATAAGCAGATCTCCTGACAATGTGCCCATTAATTAAGCACATCAAAGTGCAGTGGTGTTTGCCCGGGCTTTGCAAGTGGGTGGGGGATTGTTCTTAATTTAAATAAACGTCAAAATAATCATTAGCGCACCTGAGCATCGAAGCCGAGTATCCCGTGGCTGAGCAAGGACGTCCTACCACTTTTCACTTCGTGCAAATGCCTGAACATGTTCAGGCGAGCGCTCCCTCTACCGTTATCGAGTTCAACTGTAGAAAAGAAAAATTATTGTATTGCGCACTACAAACAGCTAACATACCATCAACCAATGACGTCATTACAATTTCAAGATCAAATTTTATACTGCCATTGTAATAACAACTAAGTTTCTTGACCATAAAATATTTATCTGAGGATAAAATAAATGATATTACAATATAATATTAACAAAGTCGGTTTTTGTCGCGACTGAGTAGGTATCATTTAATTTGTTTAAAAATGTAACAGCATTTTTACCCACAGCTGGGATAAGGCGTCATCTCCTTATTACGACTACACACGTATAGGATCTCTACATGATAATCGAATCAAAAACATCTGGATACGAAGCCTTATAAATATATTTTTTATAGAATAGGAAGACGGACGAGCATATGGGCCACCTGATGGTAAGTGGTCACTAACGCCCATAGACATAGGCATTGTAAGAACTGTTAACCATCGCTTACATCGCAAATGCGCCACCAACCTTGGGAACTGAGACGTTACGTCCCTTGTGCCTGTAATTATACTGTCTCACTCACCCTTCAAACCGGAACACAACAATACCAAGTACTGCTGTTTTGCGGTAGAATATATGATGAGTGGGTGATACCTACCCAGTTAGCTACCTAAGTTATATATAATGTTATATATTTAATATTATTTATTATTCACTTGCGTCACCAGGTGCTGGAAGCGTCGCTCGCACGGCGAGACCAGCTGCAGTTTGTACTCGACGTTCCCGAAACGAGGCTCCGGGGGTAGACTCCCGTAGCACTCGTCGCCGGAATCGTCGGCGTCGGATGTTCTGAGGGCCAAATCGAATATATTTAACATTGATCTTATTTCGATTAATGCCATCCGCGTTCGGTGAGACCGACTCACTGTTTACGATATCCTGGTACATTAACACTGTAATCCTAACTGAAACTAATTGACTCTTTTAATCTAATCGTTCGGTGAGACCGACTCACTGTTTATGATCTCCTGGTACATTAACACTGTTATCCTATCTGAAACTTATTGACTCTTTTAATCTAATCGTTCGGTAAGACCGTCTCACTGTTTATGATCTCCTGGTACATTAACACTGTCATCCTAACTGGAACTAATTGACTCTTTTAATCTAATCGTTCGGTGAGACCGACACACTGTTTATGATCTCCTGGTACATTAACACTCTAATCCTAACTGAAACTAATTGACTCTTTTAATCTAATCGTTCGGTGAGACCGACTCACTGTTTATGATCTCCTGGTACATTAACACTGTAATCCTAACTGGAACTAATTGACTCTTTTAATCTAATCGGTCGGTGAGACCGACTCACTGTTTATGATCTCCTGGTACATTAACGCTGTAATCCTAAATGAACTTATTGACTCTTATAATCTATAATTGAAATTAAAATAATAATGTCCTCCAGACCGATTTCGGCTACGGCGGCCAATCTCAAGATTGATTAGCCAAATACGTAGGAGATATTATAGTGCACAAGTGTGTGCGCAAACACAGGTGCACTCCCTATTCCCTAACTCTCATAATCCGATGGGATGGCAATCCGATACGACCGGAAAGAGTTCAGGCGCAGGACCATCAGCTTTAAATGCTTTCCGAGGCACGGGAGTGTACACATTTCCAACTTCCAGACTCCGGGCTGCTACTCAGAATTTTCTGACAGACAAACCCAATAGCTTTTTTTATTTGCCCGACCTGGGAATTGACCCGGAGGGGGTCTGCCTTACATCAAGCCACTAGACCAACGAGGCAGTCATAATTATACGAGGACTTTGAAGAGAATAGATTAACATCTCAACCACCCCATTTACCATTTCCCTTATAATAAATTATTTTTTATTGGACAGAGAGTGTCTGACCAGAGACAAATATTAACCATCTACTTGATACTCAAATATCAATATTTGCAAAGAAGATGCTCTGAACATAATGAAGATAGTAGAAAGCGGCACCAGCACCAAGTTGTACTACTACTATAACAATAAAAAATCCAAATACAGTGCAGACTGGCGACATCTAGTGTCTACTACATGTAACATTATGGTAGACATTATGGTAAGTTCGTTTAATCATTAATTAAATCATATAATCGACTAAATGGGTACAATGATATTTATGATTATATACTAATGTATGGAATTCGATTAACGCTACAAGATTTACTATTGAGTTTCTTTCTTCGGTTCAGTTCTTCTTGGTAGAATCTGCATATATCCACAACTAGTAGCTTTAAACCTTTGTGAAATAATTCGAATGTACTTATAAGTCTACTTGATTAATTATCACCAACTCAGCAAGCGCGCATTGTCGTGAAACTTTCTTATGAACGCGGGTTGACACAATAATTGCCAATTTATTTTTTACAAAGTGTAGCTTAAATTATAAAGATTTTAAATAAAAAAACCAACATACTTTAATTATTTTTATTATAGTCTAATGATGTGCTAAAAAATGTTTTAATTTTTTTTTTTAATATTGAATGACTGATTTAATTTTTTTTTTAATCTTTGCTAATATATAACATTTTTCTAAGTCAGTAAAAAACATTGTTTTATTTTTTAAGTTACAATCACACGCTTTATTCAAAGCATAATTAAATAAAAAGATTAATTTAGTCTAATAACACCCTAAAATTTTCATAAATCGATGACACGAAGCTAACTTTTATTAAAACTGGCCGTTTACTCTGACAAAATTAAAAAATTAAAGAAACACACGTTTCAAATTAATATTCTAAGCGAACTGCCACAGATAATACACAATTAATTATTTAACACCATCATTTCATCGCTTACCATTACTTTATCAAATTAAATTAATTCGGATTAATTGATACTTTGAGGCAAAGAGATCTAATAAAATACGTACTTAAAATTTACGTAATAAGGACTATTTTTGTATAACCAATAAGATATGTAAGAAAATTTTAAAGTCGTTAAGAAGAAGATAAAAGTTAAAATGAATCTTAGTGGAATATATATAAAATACAAATTTGATGATAAATATAGAGTAATAAAAAATACACTTATAAATATACATTTTTTAGTAGGATTACTTTTTAGGTATTTTCAGTTCATACAAATTATAAATTAAAATATTTACTTACAATTGTTTTTACATATGAAAAACGAAACAGCAAATTATTTAATTAATTTTGTTCCCATAAATATTTCTGAATTTCAAAATGGTGTCACTTAAAAATGATTAGATTTAATGTACAAAATTTAAATACTTCGATAAAAGATATGTATACAACAATACAATAATATGAATCGCGCCAAAATTTAAATTTAAAATGGCGTCATGATTATGTTTAAAAATATTTAATATTTTAATAAATTTAAATAACACAATACGAATTTGAAAATGGGGTCTTTTCAAAATAACAGAATATGACATAACAGAGCATTTTTTAATATTCTTGAGGATGGTTATCACACAAATGCTATTTCTGATGTTAGGTCTGCTATTCTTTTAATAATTATTGTTATTTAGCTTAGCGGTATTTTTTTCCATTCATGTTGCCGCAGAGTCTTAAACACAGGCCATTCCTTATATATTCAAAATGGCGCCTAATAAGAATAAAATATAATTTTCAAGCAGTGATGAATCGCTTGAATTTTGTAAAAATTTACCAAATAGTACTATATAATTTTGTTTTGGTACATATTCAAATTTAGTATTGCATAAGTTAGGTAATAGACGAAATTTCATTTATATTTATAACTGATCAGAATATGATTGACGGGAATAGTTCGTGCTTATAATGCCTGAAGTTCTCAAAAAAATATGACCGAGTTATTACAACTTATACCCAAATACCTGGATGTTTATTTTTTAATTTATATATAATTAACATTATTTTATGCTGCAATTTTTTTAAATTTGTTATGTGTAATATAATAATCAGGTTAGTAAAGGTTTGAATATGTTTTTTTATTTAAAAAAATAACTTTTAACGCGACACGTTTTCTTAGACCAAAAACGTAAATGATACTAATTATCTTTGTTTAAAAAAAATCTTATTGCGCCCTTATATTGAAAAACGATTTATCCCATACTTATCAACCATTAATTGCTTTTATTAAATTATGTTTAATATTATTGTAGTTTAATTAATATCGATACCAAAGATAGCTATAAAAATATTAATTAATACAAATCATAAAAATTCAATGTCATATCGTCTAAAGTAAAATCGGCATTAAATAATCCGATCATTGATAAATAAATATCGTAATGTTATATAAATATGTATCATTAATTTAAAATTGCAATTTATAAACAGGAACTGGATATATCATTTAATGTATATTGACATTTATTAATTAATTATAATTATAATAATTAATTATATGACAACTGATATACTACATATATGTATATATATGTATATATATGTAGTATATCAGTTGTCAGGTTTCCATAGCACGAGTTTTGTACAAGCTTAATTTGGGATCAGATGGCCGTGTGTGAAAAATGTCCCAGGATGTTATTATTATTAGTTTCAAAGATTTAGAATTAGGATTACGTTGTTAATGTACCAGGAGAACATAAACAGTGAGTCGGTCTCACCGAACGATTAGATTAAAAGAGTCAATTAGTTTCAGTTAGGATTACAGTGTTAATGTAGCAGTAGATCATAAACAGTGAGTCGGTCTCACCGAACGATTAGATTAAAAGAGTCAATTAGTTCCAGTTAGGATTACAGTGTTAATGTACCAGGAGATCATAAACAGTGAGTCGGTCTCACCGAACGCGGATGGCATTAATCGAAATAAGATCAATGTTAAATATATTCGATTTGACCCTCAGAACATCCGACGCCGACGATTCCGGCGACCAGTGCTACGGGAGTCTACCCCCGGAGCCTCGTTTCGGGAACGTCGAGTACAAACTGCAGCTGGTCTCGCCGTGCGAGCAACGCTTCCAGCACCTGGTGACGCAAGTGAATAATAAATAATATTAAATATAACTTAGGTAGCTAACTGGGTAGGTATCACCCACTCATCAGATATTCTACCGCAAAACAGCAGTACTTGGTATTGTTGTGTTCCGGTTTGAAGGGTGAGTGAGACAGTATAATTACAGGCACAAGAGACATAACGTCTCAGTTCCCAAGGTTGGTGGCGCATTTGCGATGTAAGCGATGGTTAACATTTCTTACAATGCCTATGTCTATGGGCGTTAGTGACCACTTACCATCAGGTGTCCCATATGCTCGTCCGCTTTCCTATTCTATAAAAAAAAAATACCTTTGATATCACACAACGGTTATTAATTGATATAAAACAAACACTTTATTAGGAAAACATTTTCCTTGTTCGAAATATTTTATTAAATCACGAAAGTTTTAAGAATATGTTAATTTTGACTGTTAACGCTGATAAAACGCAACCACGAGCTACAGTGCGTGCTTTCATACAGACCCTGTGGTCTTGAGAGCTCAACGCCACGAGGTAATTCATTTTATAACACGGATTAAAAAAAAACAATAGTGTTTTTATATGTCGTTTAAGCAATATATATGTATATTCAATTTGAGCGTATAATACAAACAATTTTATTGAGTTTGTGCTCGTGAAATATATCGATGCGATGCTCGTAGTTCCACTCGGGGCCGATAGGTGGCGCCGTTTCGAGTGACGTACAACGTTAAGCGGCATGTCAAAAGCATAATAATGCCCCGGATACACACGTGTGGAGCTGTTAGTTAGCGAATCGTTTAATTAAAATGAATTTTGGTAGGCGATTGACATTCAGCAAGATAATTTTTTTTTTATAGAATAGGAAGGCGGACGAGCATATGGGCCACCTGATGGGAAGTGGTCATCGACGTCCATAGGCATTGGCATTGTAAGAAATGTTAATCATCGCTCACATAATCAATGCGCCACCAACCTCGGGAACTAAGATGCTATGTCCCCCGTGCCTGTATTTGCACTGGCTCACTCACCCTTCAAACCGGAACACAACAATACCGAGTACCGCTGGTCTGCGGTAGAATATCTGACGAGGCACCCCCTCGTACCCGGACGGGCTCGCACAAAGCTCTCCCACCATTAAAAATATATCGTATTGTCACCCCGACACCTCAACACGTGCCCCCCCCCGCAGCTGAAGTGGTGGCTGCGCTCGGGCAGCGGCGCGGCGGTGTACGTGGCGGGCGTGCGCGACTGCGGCGCGCTGCGCGGGCTGCGGGCGGACGCGCTGCGGGCGTCGCTGCGCGCGCTGCGGGACATGGCGCGCGCGCTCGGCGCCGCGCTCGTGGGCGCGCGGGCCCGCCGCGTGGCGCCCGCGCGCGCGCCGTCGCCGAGGTGTACATCCGCAAGGTGGGCACGCCTGGAACTGGTACACCGAGGGGCCGCGAGGCCGCGATCGAGACGGAGATGGTTTGTCGATGTGTGCTTATAACGTTGCCATAGTACCCGCGTTCCCTGTTTTGGGAGATTTTCGGGACTTAATTAAAACTAAATAGGGTTATTAAATTTTACTTTTTAATGTTTATTATACATTTTTTTTAATTATAATATTTTTTGTTTTCCTCCTACACCCGAAAACCGTTGCATTGTTTGTTTCTGTTTCCGTTATCAATAGTACTTCGGCATCTTTATATGGTACTGGATTAGCGTTCTCCTCATAAATAATGGTTGCCACATATATTTCTATGTTACCCTCTTGACTCGGAATCTAATAATATTATAAATTCATGAAGAATGTTAAATAATGTTGTCGTTAGAAAACTATAAATAGGATAACGAATAAATTAAAATAACATATATACATATAACGAAGCACTTTAGTTTATTAATGGACTCCGTATTTATTTGTTTCATTGTCGACGAGTCGATATTTTTTATAGAATATCGGGACATTTTTTAGCCGATGCTTTCAGCACTTACATGATAAATAATTATAGGTTATGAATAATAAAAACTGGAAAATCATATTATCTTTAGGATTTTAATGCGATATAAGGTTCCGTCATGCTATGGCATAAATAAACATCTGAGAAACTATATTTTGAGACAAAATAGTCGTACTTACGCGTGAAAACACACGCCGGCAATTTTCTTCTTGCTGTCGCTTTAACATGAAATAATACGACACTGCACCATTGTATAACCATCGATATGATATAAGGATTGTTTCTCGGCCTTTACACTGGATTAGAACCGTTTTCTAACATAAATATAAGCGAAAATTGAACATAAAACACAATGAACGCACCAACTGTCAAGTTTGTTTTGCTACTTAAGTAGCGAAACAAACACCAACACTGGTTACACGATAAGGGTCAAAAGATTTGATAATTCTATCTCTGTCTAAACATGTCTACGCTACAGTACGTACTCGGTTCGCAGCTGGCGGACACGCAGCAGAGCGTCGAGCTGCGGGTCTTTTTTTTTTTTTTTATATTCGCCGGGAGGGCAAATGACTCTACTCCACCTGATGGTAAGTGGTAGTAGAGTCCAAACGCGACGACGGCCAGTACAGACGGGAAAAACGTTCTGCACTAGCCGCCTTCGCCTTGCCGGCCCGCAAGATACCTCTTCACGCCTCGTTTGAAGGAACCCGGGTTGTAAGAGGAGGGGAATACGTGAGCTGGTAAGGAATTCCATTTTTTGGAAGTGCGACAAAGAAAGGAGTTGCCAAATTTCTTTGTTCGCGATGGAATTGATGTCACAGTTAGGCGGTGACATCGAGAACCAGCTCGCGTGGACTTAAGAAGGAAGGGGGAAGCAGGAATTAGAGAGAATAATTCCTCAGAGCACTCGCCGTGATACAGTCGATAGAAAGCGCTCAGTGCTGCTATCTCACGACGCAATTGTAAAGGTTCAAGGGTGTTTGAGACCTTTACGTCGCCAATAATGCGTACGGCACGTCGCTGCAACCGGTCCAAGGCCTCAAGTAGGTACTTAGCGGAGCCATCCCAAAGGTGCGAGCAATATTCCACGCAAGACCGTACCTGTGTTTTGTACAGCAGGCACAGTTGTTGTGGCGTGAAAAAGCGCCGCACCTTGTTCAGAACTCCGAGTTTCCGTGAAGCTGTTTTTATAACAGCCTCGATGTAATCCCTTGGACTAAGGTCGCAGCGAACGTCAATCCCCAGCATGGCGATTTTGCTTTGCATCACCAGCGGAGTACCACAGAGGGAGGGAAGAGGGGAAAATGTTGACTTTTTCGCCGTGAGAGCGCATACCTGTGTTTTCTTGGCATTAAACTCAACAAGATTATCAGAGCCCCATTTGGCGATGAGATCTAACGTCCTATCGAGTTCAATGACAAGATTCTCCCGCCTCTCCTCAGTTTCCGCCCGCCCAGCCACTGCGCGTCCGTGGTATCCACCATGCACTGTACTATCATCTGCATAGCAATGTATGTTCCCAAGGGAGAGCATATCATTGACCCCAGCATTCACTACATAGAATTGTGAAGCGCAACCATCTACTAAAACTCGAAGGCTACGCTTGTGTAGGAAGCTGGCAATCCAGGTGCATAGCTGAGCAGGCAGACCATATGCCGGTAGCTTGGAGAGAAGACTTCTGTGCCAGACCCTGTCGAAAGCCTTGGAGATATCGAGGCTGACAGCCAACGATTCTCCATGCTTGTCGATAGCTTCACCCCAGAGGTGTGTTACGTACGCTAGAAGATCACCTGTGGACCGTTTTGGTCGAAAACCGTACTGACGATCATTAATTAGACAGTGATCTTCTAGGTAATGGATCAGTTGGTTGTTTAAAATCCGTTCCATCACCTTACAAAGTACTGAGGTGATAGCTATTGGCCGATAATTTGCCGGGTCAGACCGATCCCCTTTTTTGGGAACCGCTTGCACATTAGCCCTTCTCCAAGCCTCCGGCACACTTCCCGAAGAGAGAGAAAGTTGGAACAGGCGCGTTAACACAGGAGACAGCTCCGCTGCGCACTTCTTCAGCACTATGGCTGGTATTCCATCGGGACCGCCAGCTTTCCGTACATCAAGTGATTGCAGCTCCGCACGCACATCACGTTGCCTGATTTTAATGTCAGGCATCGTATGGCCACATGCAGGTATTGTAGGTGGCAGTGCACTACAATCATCGATGACGGAATTGTCGGCAAAGAGTTTAGCCAGGAGATCAGCTTGCTCTTGCGGACTGTGAGCTAGCGATCCGTCCGGATTTCTGAGCGGTGGCAGCGAAGGTTGGCAGAAATTGTTTTGCACAGACTTGGTCAGACGCCAGAAGCTACGGGAGCCCCTAGGATGCGAAACAAGGTCATGACCAATCTGTACAATGCGCTGTGCATCCGCTCTCGTGTATGCCTTTCTACAGGACTTGGAATTTTTATTATAGTTTGCTTTCAGTGAGTCAATGTTAGATGCCCCGCTAATGCAGCCGTTGATCCACTTGCGATATGCCGCCTGCTTAGCTGATACAGCATCGGCACATTCACGAGTGAACCAACGGTTACGCGTACTCCTACTGACGAGATCTGAGCTAGGAATGTAGTATTCCATTCCCAGCATGATCTCGCCAGCAACAGCAGCGGCACTAGCTGTCGGGTCATTCCCACTGAAGCAACGTTCCTTCCAAGGGACCGACGCATAGTAATCGCGCATACCGTCCCAATCCGCCGACTTATAGTGCCAAACGCGACGTTTGCATACCGCTAGTGGCGGCAGCTTGGCCTGTGGCACTCTGGTAGAAATAAGGCTGTGATCCGAAGAGCCAAGAGGAGCCTGAACCACAACCTGATATTCCACCGGGTGAGAAGTCAGCAGAAGGTCCAGTAGAGAAGGTGCTTGCCCATCAATGTCTGGGATCCTGGTGGGCTGATCGACCAGTTGGGTCAAGTCATGTGTGAGAGCAAAAGCATGAGCAGTCCTTCCAGCATGGTCAGTTTTGAGGGATTTCAACCAGGATTCGTGGTGAGCATTAAAGTCCCCCAAAAACACCAATTCCGCGTTAGGAAATTGCTCTTGCGCAGCATCTGCCACCCGACTAAGATGGTCAAATAGTCGGCTTGTCTCCAAGTCACCATTGTGGGATCTGTAGAGGCACACGTAGACTCGGCTCTGACGAACCAGGTCCACACGTACCACCAACATGGAGAAGGAGGGGTCCTCCAAGCAGCGCAGTCGGTGACAGCAAACATCCGTCCTGACGTACAAGCATACTCCGGCTTTCGCTTTGAAGGATTCTTCAAGCGTGTAGCCGGGATAATTAAGGTAGCTGGTATCGGCAGGACGGAGTATTTGTGTCTCCGTGAGAAACAACAGAACTTGGAATTTCTACAGGACTTGGAATTTTTATTATAGTTTGCTTTCAGTGAGTCAATGTTAGATGCCCCGCTAATACAGCCGTTGATTCACTTTCGATATGCCGCCTGCTTAGATGATACAGCATCGTCACATTCAACTTACTACTTATATAAATAATTACACCCAGACTCAGGACAAACAGACATGTTCATGCACACAAATGTCTGTCCTGGGTGGGAATCGAACCCACGACCTTTGGCATGAAAGGCAAGTAACTACCAACCACGCCTACCGGCTCGTCAAAAAATCGATATGTTGTGCCTACGTATTAACTTTTATTAATGTAAGCAAAAATCACTGTCCATAATGGCACCTAGAAACAAGTCGATATTCGATATGCTACATTGTCAATTAATACATTGTTATATGTTCTGTCGCCAGTCGCCATTCTAACATCGCACTGTAATATCGTCGTAACAATTAAATATTGTAAATTATATTACAATACATATATATATACTCAATTGCCTTTCATTACGTCATCCACAAGACATTTAAGGCAAATTGGTGACCCCGACGTGATTCAGTCAGTTTATACGAAATTATAAGTGATTATAAAATGACTAGTGAAAATAGAACACCATCAGCCAGCACCGCATCCGAGTTAGCAACAGTCACAGTGTTATCAAGAATCCCTGAGTTTTGGTGCGATCAAGCTCGCTTATGGTTTGTGCAATGTGAAGCCATATTAACACCTCAAAAACTAAGCGACGAAGCGAAGTTCAACTTAGTCGTCACGAAGCTGGTAAAAGACGTAATACAACAAGTCAGAAACATTCTACTTCAGCAACCCCAAACGAAGAAATATGACACCCTAAAATCGAGATTATTAGCAGTGTACGAAGAATCAGAAAATCGTCAACTCCAAAAACTTTTGAGTGAAATCGACCTTGGCGATGAGAAACCATCTCAACTTTTGAGACGCATGCGAGATTTAGCAAGGAGGAAAATTCCCGACGAAACGCTGAGTATCATGTGGCAATGTCATTTGCCAGCCGCAGTACGCTCCGTCCTTGCCGTCACTGATGTAAAAGATTTGGAAAATTTGGCTACTATTGCAGACAAAATTATGGAAAATACAAGGCCTATTCAAATAGCGGAGGTTAGTAGGAAACCGTCGACGTCAGCTGATAACCTTTCCGTGTTGCAAGCACAGGTGGCTCAGTTATCTTTACAAGTGATGGAATTGCAGAACATTCAAAGATTTCAACACAAAAAACGAAATTATAATATTCATAATCGCTACCGATCAAAATCCCGTGGCCGTAATATGATACGACGTAAGTCACGGAGCGCCGATGATCTTTGCTACTATCATGCGCGATTTCGCCATAGAGCTAACAAATGTACAGAGCCGTGCGCATGGAATAAACAAAATACCCAGAACAAGGAAAACTAAATAAGGTGCAGTCAGTGGCGGATGTCTGCACCCTTTTACCATGCCACCGCCTTTGCGTGACCGACTTAAACAGTGGTCTACGTTTTTTGGTGGACACGGGAGCCAACGTTTCTGTTTTGCCAGCCGTTAAAAAACCCTACAGACACAGTGATAGTGACAGTTATAGACTTTATGCCGCGAATGGGAGTGAAATACGAACATATGGAACTAAGCGCTTAGAGTTAAATTTAAAATTAAGAAAACCACAAAGCAAAGAAGAAATTATCATTGCCCAAAACGGGCAGGAAAATCAGGCGAACACAAGCCTACTGCATGAGATTACGCATGATAAATTAAACCTTATAGTCATGCTAATCATCACGGCTGTCATCACTGTCACCTGTTTAATATGTTGGAGATACTGCAAACAAAAGTACACTAAGTACCTGAGAAGAGAAATCCAGGGGTTGCGCGCTAGCCGTAGAGATCGCGACCCGCCTCATCCACCTCACTCAGTGCCAACATACTCCGTGGCGTAAAAAGTGAACTCGTGTTGTGCAATTAATAAATATGAATAAATAAATGTGCTAAAAATAGTGAAGTTACAATATAACTGTTGTAATCGTAGGTATATTGTGTCGTGTATTGTATCTTTAAATTTAAGAATATACCCATTTATATATAATTTCTTTTTTTTTTTTTAATATTTTTAAGGGTTTATTATATTTAAATTATAGGACATTGTATTTCTTGTTTACACGATATACATTAAAATTTACAAATTTTATTTTTGACGATTGAAAAATATTTTTGTTTTATATAAGTGTAGTAGGTAATTAAATTTTGCATTATATTTTGTTAATTTGTTTACTTTTATAATAATATGTCATAATATGTTATTATTATTATTTTATTTTTTTAAAGGAAGGGAAGTGTTGTGCCTACGTATTAACTTTTATTAATGTAAGCAAAAATCACTGTCCATAATGGCACCTAGAAACAAGTCGATATTCGATATGCTACATTGTCAATTAATACATTATTATATGTTCTGTCGCCAGTCGCCATTCTAACATCGCACTGTAATATCGTCGTAACAATTAAATATTGTAAATTATATTACAATACATATATCTATACTCAATTGCCTTTCATTACATCATCCACAAGACATTTAAGGCCATAGTCCAAAACTATCGATTTTATCGATAATGGACTATCGACATGCAACACTACCCGGTATTACTTATACCTAAAATGAAAGTCATATAATGTATTACATTCATATAATCAGGGTAATGTCGTCAACTACGGTTGTTCCGAGCTGATGACAGCGGAGCGCATCGGAGAGAGGAGCGCCAAGCTGGTGTCTTTCCTGGACCTGGCGGGCCACAGCAAGTACCAACGTACCACGCTCCACGGGCTCACGGGTTACTCCCCGCACTACGCCATGCTCGTTGTAAGTATGTTTATTTATTACTAGTTCCCATACGTGTGTATCCTAAGTCTTTTTCTATAGCCCTGATAACGTGTTTTCAAATTATTATTAGGTAAGGATTTTTTTGGAGTCCTGACATATCAAACCAAAAGTTAATTTTCATTTTATTGAATAAATATCTTATCTTATTAATACATTTTTACAAACAGCTCAAAATCAAAATAGTTTATTCAGGTAATAATATATAAACCTATCACCGGCTCAAACTGTAGATCCTACTAAAAATAATCGGCAAAAAACTAAACTCTTTTGCTACAATTAAACTATGTAAGAGTTTAAATAATACTAATGTAAGAGCTTAAATAATACCGGCTTAGAATAGTACTCCCCCAATCTCATCCAGTGGGTGTCGTAAGAGGCGACTGAGGGACGGGGAAAAGGGGGGATGGGCAGCAGCGTCCCCCCTCCCATAAACATCTTACCCCCCCTTCTGCGCTCGCCAACACGCCTGCCCAGCGCGGCGAGTATGGGCAAACCCCTCCCTTAATGGCAGATGCGCCCAAAAAAAAGGCCCCCAGTTACCGGCAAGCCCGCTAGGCCCGACCAAGGTAGCGGTCGCGGTATCGGCAGGGCAGGGGGTGCTAAGAATCACCGGTTCACGGCAGGCTACCGTATAAAACGACTACACATGGCAACGTATAATGGACGCTCGATGAGGCTGGACCATCACCTCGCCGAATTAGAAGTAGAGTTAAGTCATATAAACTGGCATATACTGGGGTTATCTGAAGTCCGAAGACAGGGGGAGGACACGATAACTCTAGAGTCCGGTAACTTACTCCACTTCCGCGAAGGTGATAACCTCTCCCAGGGTGGTGTCGGTTTTCTAATCAAAAAGGATCTCATTAGCAGCATTGTGGAAATCAGTAGTGTGTCGAACCGGGTAGCGTACCTTGTCCTAAAACTTTCCGACAGGTACTCCCTGAAGGTCGTACAGGTATATGCGCCAACTTCGACATACTCTGATGATGTGGTCGAAGCGATGTACGAGGACATCGCAAAGGCCCTCAACGACACCTCGAAGGCCCACTACAATGTTGTTATGGGAGACTTCAATGCTAAAGTGGGAGTACAAGATAGCGGTGAATCGAAAGTCGGACCTTACGGCTTGGGCTGCAGAAATCACAGGGGGCAAATGCTGGTAAACTTTCTCGAAGCGCAGGGGCTTTTTTTGATGAATTCTTTCTTTCAAAAGAAGCCTCAGGAGGACCTGGCGAAGCCCCGATAACGTGACAAGGAACGAGATAGACTTTATCATTTCGAATAAAAGGCACATATTTAGAGATGTTTCAGTGATCAACAGGTTTAATACCGGAAGTGATCACCGCTTGGTTCGAGGCACTCTAAATATCAACTTAAAAGCCGAAAGATCGAGAATGATGAGGTCTACTCTCCGACCTACCATGCTCCAAGCTGCTCAAGGCTCCGAAAAGTTCCAAATGGAACTTCAAAATCAATTCACCGCGTTGGAAACCATAAGCAGCATTGATGAGAGAACCGACACGCTGGTCAAAATACTGCAAAACACATCCCGCAAGTGTTTTCCGCCACAGAGAAGAGACAACGCACCAAAACTCTCTGCTGAGACACTCGAGCTCATGAGAAAACGACGAGAACTACCATCGTTTTTGTCAGATAAGGCCTTAAACCGAACAATAAAAACGCTGACGCGACGCGATCTCCGACGCTCCAATACCCGTGCCATCAAGGCTGCGATTGAGCAAAATCGGGGATCGAAAGTGTTCGCTCGCAAGTTTGGGAGGCCGCGTCTGACAAAACTTAAAACTGAAAATGGTGGGGTCGTTACCTCTAGGCCTGAGATTATCGGAGAAGTAGAGAGGTTTTATGGGCAGTTGTTCTCTTCAAGATCGGATAAACCCGTGGGAATCAGTATTGATGACCAGCGCGCCCCTCTTATGCGCCATTACTCCGAGGAGCTCCCGGTCGTTGACCAAGGAGAGATTAGGGCGGCTCTAGAACAGCTTAAAAACAACAAAGCTCCGGGAGATGACGGAATCACAACAGAGTTGCTTAAGGCAGGTGGGACTCCTGAAAGAGCTGGCAAGCCTCTTTAATTCCGTCATCCAACATGGCAAGACCCCGGAAACGTGGAGCGGGAGTGAGGTGGTACTGTTTTTCAAGAAAGGTGATAAAACCCTCTTGAAAAACTACAGACCAATCTCCCTCCTGAGTCACGTGGCTGAGGCATGTGTTGCTTACAAGGAAAAGTCAAATTAGAAGAAGTTCTCCCTCCACCTGAACCACTTCACTCTCTTTTTACGGGTGATCATCAGAAATCCAAGCAATTCATGCGCAATATACGCCCTTATAATAACGCATTTCAAATGATCTCTTTTAAAAGTAAGCAAGTCGTTGAGCGTGGGTTCATGCCTACATTTAAAATTCAAGGGCAAGTGTACCACTTAGCTGGGAGCTTGCTACCACTTCGACCCGATGATCACAAATTTCTGCAAATATATTTTATTGCAGATCCAGATACACAAGCATCTACGCGGTGTACAAGTGTTGCACAGCCAATTGATAGAGATTTGATTAGATCTCTCCAAGATATGTTACATTCTCATAATTGCTACATATAGTCTTTCAAAACTGCGATTGAGAGTGTTCCAGCAGATACTCCTGACTTTAATGTTGTAATCCATGCAAATAAAGTTCCTGTTGGAGAACACAGAGGACGATACAATGCGCCTTCCACGAGTGAAGTAGCAGTGGTGATAGCTGGACAGCAATTTGACAAAAGATATATTGTATTGCATATTCGTGATAGTCGTGATGATAATTTGCAAAAAATTTCAGAGTTACATAGATCTTATGACAGCTTACAATATCTATGTCGTGATGCTATGTCGTGGAGAAAATGGTTATGCCATTAATATTTCTCAAGTTGACCCAATCGGTGGTACACCTCTGCGTAAAACAGTGTCATGTATGAACTACTATTGCTACCGTATAATGACAAGACGTAACAATTTCAATACTTTGCTTAGATATGGAATGTTAACAAACCAATACTTGGTAGATCAATATGCGAAAATTGAATCTCAGAGATTGGCCTACATCCGTAATAATCAAACTAAATTGAGAGCTGAAAATTACGTTCATCTTCAGGATGCTTTACAGGCGAATGAACACCGCAACGGCATTGGGCAGTTGGTTATACTACCTTCATCATTCACAGGTGGACCTCGATATTTACACGAAAAATCGCAAGACGCCATGACTTACGTAAGAAATTACGGCAAACCTGATTTATTTATAACTGCAACATGTAACCCAAATTGGCCGGAAATCAAAGAAAATATTAACACCAATTTAACTCCACAAGACAGATACGATATAGTTAACAGAGTCTTCCATTTAAAAGTACAGAAACTCCTGCACCTCATTAACAAGTCTCATATATTCGGTCCGCCGCGCTGTCATATGTACACAATAGAATGGCAGAAACGTGGCTTGCCACATGTACACCTGTTGGTGTGGTTAGTGAACAAAATTAGACCAAACCAAATTGACAGGGTTATTTCAGCTGAATTACCGGATAAAGATGAAGATCCTATCCTGTACGAAATCGTAAAGAAACATATGGTACACGGCCCTTGCGGGACTTTAAACCCGAATTCTCAAACAAGTACCAAAAGTTCCAAACTCAAAACTAAAACTATATATCGCTCTGATTTAGTAAACATCGACTCCGCATATTATGTCGTTTTAAATTAAAATTTATTAGTTTTTAACAGTTGAAGTTGCATTACTTTTTTAATAACATCTCAAACAATGTGTGTTGTCGTTATTGTTGGTTACACTTCATTAATTTCGTGGTAAAAGAACAATTAAAGTGTATATAGACGACAGTAAGATTATGTGGTAACTAAAGTTAAGTTAAACTTTAATTAAAGTGCTAAGGATTTAAATGTGTACTGTGGATTTAATTATTATTACAAAGCAATATTCAAAGAACTCAGTTTTAGTGCATTACAGGAAATTAAATGTGTATCGAACTAAATTAATTAGTGAGTGAACATTTTATAAGTGCGGGTGAACTTATTATTACATGGCCGGTAACTTAATAACAAAGTTATGTCGATTTCATCTATCGACAAACTGTTGAAACGTATCTGTAATTTGGTGTCACTCACGTAAGTAAAGATTGGTCTAATGGTACCTACGGCCGCCTCAAGCTATACTAAGACGAGATCAGGGTTCTAATCCTTATCAAATCTGAACTGAATAAATTTTTATAAAATTTGTATCTTTCTTGAATACATTAAAAGAAACTTCTAAACTTTAAAATAATGTCTTCTAAAATTAAATTTGAATGTTGTTTACGAAATCCCAATTCAGCAGAAATAGTCAAATGTCAGATATGTCTAAGGAAATATCATTATGCAAGTGTTAGTACCACTAAAACATCGTATGCTGAACTGACAGAGCATTCCAAAATCTCCTGGCTCTGTCCGACTTGCTCGAGACCTAAGAGCGATAATACAAATACGCCAGTGAGACAACCGGCGAGCAATATCTCACCACAAGAATCAAATAATATTACGGTTAGGCGCATACAAACAAGCAACGCTAGCAATGTATTAAGTGATGAGATATTAAATGAAGTACGAAGCATCTTTCGAGAAGAACTTAAATGTATAATCGATGCATTTAAAGTAAATATTATGAATGAAATAAATGGAAAGATCAATGAGGTACTCGAAAACATGTCTAGCATAACATCGTCTATTACTTTCATGGAAAAAGAATTTGAAGAAGTAAAGCAGGAAATGAACAGTAAAACACAAATTATTAAGTCTCTTGAGAATGAAAATAAGTTGTTACGTTCTGACATTTCAAATCTTCATTCTAGACTCGCATTACTTGAACAACAATCTAGGGCATATAATCTAGAAATACAATGCATCCCAGAATTCAGGTCAGAAAATCTTGTAACTACTGTAAAACAAATAGCTAACACCGTGAAATGTAACTTAAACGATAATGACATACAAACTTGTACGAGGATTATGAAAATCAATAAGGATAGCCCACGCCCAAGATCGGTTCTGGTGAAATTTAGTACAATAAGAACTAGAGATAGTTTTTTGGCGGCTGTCATATCATTTAATAAAAAAGCGGGCAATAACAAAGAAAAACTAAATACGAGTCACCTAGGAATTAGCGGGGACAAAAAACCTGTTTATGTATGTGAACATCTTCCTCCTGACATAAAAGCCCTGCATGCTGAAGCACGTTTAAAGTCAAAACAAATTGGATACCGCTATGTGTGGGTGAAGAATGGACGAGTATATATGCGCAAAACTGAAAATACGGAATACGTTTATGTAAAAAATTTTGATATTCTTAAGAATTTATCGTAATATTAATTTTGTATGTTTTCTTAATTAAAAGAGTTGGTTATAATTTGTAAAATACGATTCGTTATTATGTTATTATCAGAATGTTAGGGGTATAAATACTACCTTGCAAGATGTAAATCGCGAAGTATTAAGTAATAATTATGATGTTATTATTTTAACCGAAACATGGCTTAACAGCAATGTCTCTGATAATGAAATATTTGATGATAGATATTTTATTTATAGGCGTGACAGAGAAACATGCAAGTACTCTCATAAGAAAACTGGTGGTGGTGTCCTTATAGCAATCTCAAAAAGCTTTCCATCGCGTCGGTGTTTTGAGCTGGAGACCGATTGTGAGGATCTCTGGGTCTCTATAGAAATCTATTCTGGGAATCACTTAACAAAAATACACTTATGTGCTGTGTATTTTCCTCCTCCCTTAAACCAAAGCTCTTTAGAAGTATTTATTGACAAGGCAAGTAATATAATAACTAATAATTATGGCGACCACAGCGCTACGGTAATTATTGGAGACTTTAATTTACCCGGATTAGCATGGAATGAACCAAATACTGTGCTGATCCCTGCACTCATTCAAATGACTCATCGCTTAAAAATATATTTAAAGAATTTCTTGACTTTAATTCGCTATATCAGTTTAACAACGTAAAAAATATTAAACACAATTTGCTGGACTATGTTCTCTGTGACCGGGACACGATGAGTGTAAATGAGAGCTTATCTCCAATACGTAAAATCGATACATTCCATCCTCCTCTAGATGTAATTATAAAAATACCTTCGAAATCTCCCTCTTCAAAAAATAATTCAAAAAACAAATATCAATTCTTTAAACCCGATTATGACATCATATTGGCATCTCTTAACAATGTTGATTGGCTTCAAGAATTCAAGGATTGTCTCGATAATGTTAATGAAATGGTAGATAGGTTTTATACCATACTATATACAACTATTAATAAATACGTCCCGAAAAAACCTTAATAAAATGCCTAAAAAGAAAATATAAGCTCCATATTAAATTAAAACAGTATAACAACCCATTGGATAAAATAGAATTTCAATACCTAAGAAAAGACTGTAACAAATTGATCAAACATTGTTATGACAATTACATAACGATGATTGAAAATGCAATCTCGAAGAATCCTCGGTATTTTTGGACGCATTTCAAAAACAAGCGTAAAAATTCTAGCGCCTACCCTACATCGATGGTCTATGGAAATGTCGAAGCAAAAAATAAACAAGATGTTTCGAATCTTTTTGCAGCGTATTTTTCCTCCGTCTATGTAAATGACAACACATCAAACTACTGTGCACCTGATCCCAAAACTTACGTTGGTAATATATACCTATCACAAGGCGACATCGAAAAAAAATTAAAGAGGCTTGATCATAATAAAGGCGCAGGACCAGATAACATGTCTCCCTACTTCCTTTCAATGTGTGCGTCTACTTTATCTTTTCCATTGTATCTCATTTTTAATACATCTTTAAATACAGGAATATTTCCACAAGTTTGGAAGGAGGCGAGAATTGTACCTGTGTTTAAAAGCAATGATCCCGCTTCCGTCGAAAATTATCGTCCGATATCAATCTTGTCGGCTGTGGCAAAGGTCTTCGAAAGTCTTGTACATTATAATTTAGCAGATTATCTTAAATCCCATATAAATAGTAATCAGCACGGATTCGTATCAGGAAGATCTACTAATACCAACCTTGTCACCTTTGTTACAGAAACAGTTAGAGCTGTAGATGAGGGTGAACAAATTGATGCAATTTATACAGATTTTTCGAAGGCTTTTGATACGGTTAATCACTCTATATTATTGAAGAGATTGAGATCCTTCGGTATAACTGACACCTTACTAAAGTGGTGCACCTCTTATATTAACGCACGCCCATCTACAGTAGTTATTGATGGATATCAGTCAGTTCCATACATTGCACATTCAGGAGTACCACAGGGATCAAATCTAGGTCCAATATTTTTTAATATATTTATAAACGAGTTACCCTTAATATTTAAACACGTTAGAGCCTACTTGTATGCTGATGATTTAAAAATAACAAAGACTATTAAAACTCACAATGACGTGACAATAGTACAGGAAGATATTGATCGCCTTGAAAACTGGTGCAAATTACATAAAATGAAATTAAACTTCAAGAAGTGCTACCATATTCAGTTTACACGAAAAAGAAACACTATAGAAAGTGCGTACAATATATCTGGTATTACTATAAACAAGGTGCAAACTATTCGAGATTTAGGAGTTATTTTGGACTCGAAGCTTCAATTTAATACTCACGTCGAACACATTACAACATCCGCATTCAAGTCTTTGGGATTCATTTTGAGATACTCTAAGGAGCTACATAAGTCATATACAATCATAACTCTTTACAACTCCTTGGTTAGAAGTAAACTGGAATACTGTTCTGTTGTCTGGAGCCCTCAATATAAAATTCATATTGATACAATCGAGAGAGTGCAAAAGAAGTTTTTAAATTTTTTACATTATAGATTTAATAACTTGAGGGGCGAACAGTACCAGGACCGACTTAATAACTACCACTTACTGTCCTTGAATTGTCAAAGAAAACTATTAGATCTAACGTTTCTACACAAATTATTAAATAATAAAATTGATTGCCCACAAATCCTCTCTATGATTGGTTTTAACGTGCCTTTCAGAATACCTAGATACAAGTCACCGTTATTTGTAACAACTAAACAAAAAACCAACCTAGGAAAAAATTCACCAATAAACAGACTAGCTAGGACGTATAACGAGCTATCGACTGGTATCAATGAACTAGACATCTTGCATGATAGTAACTACTCCTTTAAAAATAAAATTGCCTCACATCGAAAACACTTTGCATAGAATATAAATAAATAGTTATTTATTTATTTATTTATTTTAAGGACCACTAGTAGCTACTACATGTTTTAATGACAAATGTAAAACAATTTAGTGAAAATAGCTAACATGTGAAGCTTTTTAAAGTAGCCACAACAATTACAATATTTGTTTTAAAAATACATTAACACATAATTATAGCAACATGAGTAGAAAGATTTAAAAAAAAAAAAAAAAATGTTATGATGTTATGTTATCTGCTTTTTTCTGTGTTTTTTTTTATATGTTTTTTTTTATATCGTGAATTTTTTTTTTTAAATACTTGTGAACAATTTTTTGACACCATTACTTTGTTACTTTGATTATTCAATGGAATTCTTATATAGTTTTATTAGCTTTTTTTCCTTTTTTACAATTTTTATTTTTTACATAAATTAAGATAAATCCTGTATTTTGTAAGCATGTTTTTTTACGCAAATGAATATCTATTATTTTTATTAATGTAACTCTGTTAATCGATGATTGCCTATAACAAATTGCATGCTGTAATTACCTGTAAGTAAAAGAACAATTGAAATGTATTACTAAAAATTACTGCTGTACACAAATTATTGTATCTTTTGTTGGTAGTTCTAAAATAAAATAAAATAAAAAAATAAAAACAAGTACTAGCGATGACGGATATCCCAAATATCGTCGACGATCGCCAGAACAGGGTGGGCAAAATGCTACCGTCCGAAACCATGATACTGATAACCGATGGATCGTTCCCTATAATCCGCTCCTTTTGAAAATTTTCGATGCCCACATCAACGTAGAGTCGTGCAATTCAATAAAGTCAATTCAATATGTTACTAAGTACATTAATAAAGGCAGTGATCAAGCCACTTTCAGCATACAATCACCAAATGAAGTGGAAAAATATCAGTCTGGACGTTACATCTGCAGCTCTGAAGCTGTATTATCATTCGAAGTGCACGACCGGGCTCCCACAATTGTCCACCTTGCAGTTCATTTAGAAAATGGACAAAGAGTATATTTCACAGAGAACAATATACAAGAAGTTGTTAATAACCCGCGGGATATAACATTGACAGCATTCTTCAAGTTATGTGCTCAAGATGATTTCGCGAAAACACTGACATATGACAGAGTTCCAGGTTACTATACATGGAACCAGAGTTCTAAAACTTTTCAACGGCGAAAACAAGGTACTGCGGTTGATGGTTTCCCCGGAAAGTAAAAAAAACGGATGCTCTTGGCAGAGTCTACGTGGTTCATCCCAACAACAGCGAATGCTTTTTGAATCTGAGAATGTTACTGCATATTGTAAAAGGCCCGACATCCTTTGCACACCTAAGAACTGTACAAGGTGTTGTTTACAATACTTATCAAGCAGCATGCAAAGCTATGGGGCTCTTGGAAGACGATTCTCACTGGGAAAACACATTATCAGAAGCAGCTGTTTGTAGTTCAGCTACATCATTAAGATATTTATTTGCCGTCATAGTAGTGTTTTGTCAAGTAACTGATTCTGTTAATCTATGGAATAAATTTCAAGAAAATATGGCCAGTGATATTCTGATTCATCAAACGAGACTTTTACAAAATATAGCTCAAGATGAGCCACGATTAAACATCGATCAGAAAAAAGTATTCACTGCATTACTATCAACAATTGATAACAATGAAGGGAAATTGTTTTTCCTTGATGCCCCAGGAGGTACAGGAAAAACATTTTTAATCAATCTGCTTTTAAAAAAAGTGAGATCTATGAAACGGCTGTTCCGCTGGCCGCCCGTGGCAAAGTACAGGGGCCCGAGCGTGCCTAACCAGCTCGCGAGTTTGCCCCACCAGGCCACGCATAATCTCGGGGTGGATCGTCACCGTGACCCTATCGTGGCAACACGTCGTTCGCTTCACGTCTCTTTTCCTTATTTTCCGAAATGGTAGCGCAACTAAGAAATAACGGTCGTTCAGCGGTGCACACCCCCACCATACCCACGCTGTTTGAAGTCGAGTTCTCTAACATCCGAGGACTCCACGTTAACCTCAACGCTGTCCACCACCATCTCGAGACAGCACGGCCAGCAATGTTGTTTCTCACGGAGACGCAAATACTCCGCCCTGCCGACACCAGCTACCTTAACTATCCCGGCTACATGCTTGAAGAATCTTTCAAAGCGAAAGCCGGAGTATGCTTATTCGTCAGGGCGGATGTTTGTTGTCACCAATTGCGCTGCTTGGAGGACCCCTCCTTCTCCATGTTGGTGGTACGTGTGGGCCTGGTTCGTCAGAGTCGAGTCTACGTGTGCCTCTACAGATCCCACAATGGTGACTTGGAGACAAGCCGATTATTTGACCATCTTAGTCGGGTGGCAGATGCTGCGCAAGAGCAGTTTCTTAACGCGGAATTGGTGTTTTTGGGGGATTTTAATACTCACCATGAATCATGGTTGAAATCCCTCAAAACTGACCATGCTGGAAGAACTGCTCATGCTTTTGCTCTCACACACGACTTGACCCAACTGGTTGATCAGCCCACCAGGAACCCAGACATTGATGGGCAAGCGCCTTCTCTACTGGATCTTCTGCTGACTTCTCACCCGGTGGAATATCAGGTTGTGGTTCAAGCTCCACTTGGTTCTTCGGATCACGGCCTTATATCTACCAAAGTGCCAAGCTGCCGCCATCAGCGGTATGCAAACGTCGCGTTTGGCACTATAAGTCGGCAGATTGGGACGGTATGAGCGATTACTATGCGTCGGTCTCTTGGAAGGAACGTTGCTTCAGTGGGAATGACCCGACAGCTAGTGCCGCTGCTGTTGCTGATGAGATCATGTTACAACGCGTAACCGTTGGTTTACTCGTGAATGTGCCGACGCTGTATCATCTAAGCAGGCGGCATATCGCGCGTGGATCAACGGCTGCGTTAGCGGGGCATCTAACATTGACTCACTGAAAGCAAACTACAATAAAAATTCCAAGTCTTGTAGGAAGGCATGCACGAGAGCGGATGCACAGCGCATTGTACAGATTGGTCATGACCTTATTTCGCATCCTAGGGGCTCCCGTAGCTTCTGGCGTCTGACCAAGTCTGTGCAAAACAATTTCTGCCAACCATCGCTGCCACCGCTCAGAAATCCGGACGGATCGCTAGCTTACAGTCCGCAGGAGAAAGCCGATCTCCTGGCTAAACTCTTTGCCGACAACTCCGTGATCGATGATTGTAGTGCGCTGCCACCAACAATACCTTCATGTGGCCACACGATGCCTGACATCAAAATCAGGCAACGTGATGTGCGTGCGGAGCTGCAATCACTTGATATACGGAAAGCTAGCGGTCCCGATGGAATACCAGCCATAGTGCTGAATCCTAAAATAGAGCTGTCTCCTGTGTTAACGCGCCTGTTTGAACTTTCTCTCTCTTCGGGATGTGTGCCGGAGGCTTGGAGAAGAGCTAATGTGCAAGCGGTTCCCAAAAAAGGGGATCGGTCTGACCCGGCAAATTATCGGCCAATAGCTATCACCTCAGTACTTAGTACGGTGATGGAACGGATTTTAAACAACCAACTGATCCATTACCTAGAAGATCACTGTCTAATTAATGATCGTCAGTACGGGTTTCGACCAAAACGGTCCACAGGTGATCTTCTAGCGTACGTAACACACCTCTGGGGTGAAGCTATCGACAAGCATGGAGAATCGTTGGCTGTCAGCCTCGATATCTCCAAGGCTTTCGACAGGGTCTGGCACAGAAGTCTTCTCTCCAAGCTGCCGGCATATGGTCTGCCTGCTCAGCTATGCACCTGGATTGCCAGCTTCCTACACAAGCGTAGCCTTCGTGTTTTAGTTGATGGTTGCGCTTCACAATTCTATGTAGTGAATGCTGGGGTCCCCCAGGGATCTGTGCTATCTCTGACACTCTTTCTTTTGCATATCAATGATATGCTCTCTCTTGGGAACATACATTGCTATGCAGACGATAGAACAGTGCATGGTGGATACCACGGACGCGCAGTGGCTGGGCGGGCGGAAATTGAGGAGAGGCGGAAGGATCTTGTCATTGAACTCGATAGGACGTTAGAGCTCATCGCCAAATGGGGTTCTGATAATCTTGTTGAGTTTAATGCCAAGAAAACACAGGTATAAGCTCTCACAGCGAAAAAGTCACCATTTTCCCCTCTTCCCTCCCTCTGTGGCACACCGCTGATGATACAAAGCAAAATCGCCATGCTGGGGATGAACGTTCGCTGCGACCTTAGTCCAAGGGATTACATCGAGGCTATTATAAAAACAGCTTCACGGAAACTCGGAGTTCTGAACAAGGTGCGGCGTTTTAACGCCACAACAACTGTGCCTGTTATACAAAATACAGGTACGGTCTTGCGTTGAATATTGCTCGCACCTTTGGGATGGCTCCGCTAAGTACCTACTTGAGGCCTTGGACCGGTTGCAGCGACGTGCCGTACGCATTATTGGCGACGTAAAGGTCACAAACACCCTTGAACCTTTACAATTGCGTCGCGAGATAGCAGCACTGAGCGCTTTCTATCGACTGTATCACGGCGAGTGCTCTGAGGAATTATTCTCTCTAATTCCTGCTTCCCCCTTTCTTCTTAAGTCCACGCGAGCTGGTTCTCGATGTCACCGCCTAACTGTGACATCAATTCGATCGCGCACAAAGAAATTTGGCAACTCCTTTCTTTGTCGCACTACCAAAAAATGGAATTCCTTACCAGCTCACGTGTTCCCCTCCTCTTACAACCCGGGTTCTTTCAAACGAGGCGTGAAGAGGCATCTTGCGGGCCGGCAAGGCGGGGACGGCTAGTACAGAACATTCTTCCCGACTGTACTGGCCGTCGTCGCGTTTGGACTCTACTACCACTTACCATCAGGTGGAGTAGTCATTTGCCATCCCGGCGCACATAAAAAAAAAAACAATAAATGGAAGTATATTTTTAGTCATTATCGATTCGACTACGAAATGGATTGAAATTTTTAGAATGACAAAAATGAACGCATCAGTTTTAATAAAAGTTTTAACCTCAACCTTTGCAAGATTCGGTTTACCAAAGGAGTTAGTTTCAGATCAGGGTCCTCCTTTTACTAGTTTAGAGTTTAAACAATTTTTAATTAAAAATGGTGTTAAGCAATTATTTCACCGATCTATCACCGATCTTCGTACGGAGCTGCGGAAAGTGCTGCGTAATTGAAAAAATGTGAAAATGTGAAAAAAAAGCACAACGAGATAAGGTTGATGTAGATTTAGCATTACAAACCTTTTTATTAGCGTATCGGAATAGTATTCACAGTACTACAAGTGAGAGTCCGGCTATTCTTTTACAAAGACGCTCGTTACGATCTAGGCTTAATGTTAAATCTAGGATTTAATGCGTAGCGATGGATTATGTAAGACTAAAGTTCAGATAGAACAGGGTAATCAGGTAAAGCTAACTGGTAGAACTTCACGTAAATTTAAAGATGGGGAGGCAGTATGGATGAGGATGTATAGCGGTCCTGATAAATGGTGTAAAGCTACTATAATCCGTAGTGAAGGATCGCAGAAATATATAGTTGACTATGGAAAGGTCAGATATTAAAAAGACACGTTGACCAGATCAAAAAAAGAACACCAAATTTTTATTTTCCTAGCCCAAACAAAGAGTGTAATGTGGTTGAGGGTGAGAATGCTGTCACGATATCACGACCAGTAGAAGATGGTGGGTTAGATTTAATTGGTGGTAGTAGTAACGACAGTTCAGCACCCTGTCCAAATATAGCTAGCTCCACAGGTAGACCAAAACGGAAATGTGTACCAATTGTAAGATACCCAAATTAGTTATTTAAGATGTTATAGAAGATTGTTCTTTGTGTTATGTTTTTGAAGTCATGTGATGTGTTGTTATTTGTTTTTTTAATATATATATAATATATAATTAAGGCTAAGCAAGATTAATTGCACTTTTAATTATATGTAATTACAGCGTGCTTTTTATTAATTTTGTATTAACTGAATGACCAAAATATTACATTAATTACATTTTATAATCATTAATAAATAACATATTATGATAACAATAAATTAAATTGAATTAAATTAGAAATTTGTTGTGCTTAGTATTCATAATAATTTTAATTGAAATTAGTTAAATGTGAATTTGAACATTATTGAAATATAATCTAGGAGAAAAAAGTATATTTTTATGGTCAAGAATGTCAAACATAATAGAGAAAAACCACAACAATTTAACAACAAAACAACAGTTTAAAAAAATACATATTTAAAAAAAATACAATTAATTGGAACTAACTAAATTAAATTAAATTAGAATAATGTCAAATCATATTTTATTTTAAAAAGCATTGAGTTTTTCAAATACATAATATAAATATCTCAATAGAATTTATTATAATTTCGGCAGCTATGGCTATCGCAAGGATGAATAACGACCACAATATCTTTCTTGAGTGGAGTGAATCTTTAGGTCGTAATGTCAAACCCTAGCTAACCTCAAGCCATCATTATTAGCAGCCGGAAACAAATATCAAAAATCGAGTGGTCTTCCTTGCCATCCATAATGTTTGACAATATTTATTAAATTTGTGAAAATTCTTAGCTGGACTGTTTGCAGCTCTGAGGTCTTTGCGTTGCTCGCACAGATCTACTTCTTCCTATTCTTGATTACGCTGATGCAAGCTTTGTAGCATTAACCGAAGACGAATTCAATAAAACTGAGACTTCAAAATACTTTTATTCGATTTATATATGGATTAGGCAAATATGACCATGTTTCACAATTTCGTTTTCATCCAAATTGGTTACCTATCTGATTATCCTTGCTAGTAAATGCACATCCTCTATATTCCATACTGCGAGTGTTCACTCTTTTACTCCTCCTTCATCACTTGATATTCATTAGAAGATGACAACGACAACTCAGTGTTTTTATTTATGTGTTCTGTGTTTTGTGCGCGACGACCGTTGTAATAATCTTTGACGTATGTGCGAGCTACTCGAGCACATATTTGCTATATTTGGTCCGTGATGGACCAATGACTCTTTTAATTCAACGAAATCACATTTTAAGCTGACGATACGATTTTCTAGATTCGTAATAGTTGTTTATATCTTCGTGTTCGCGTTGTTTTCTTATGAAAAATGCATGTCTGTCCATAGTTGTTAAATTTATTAATGAGATCTTCTGGTGATTTTTGTTTTTTCAATGTTGAATTAATTGAATATTTCTATACCTTTTCCACCAATCGAGTGTAATAAAATTGCGATTTTTTTTCTTTTCACACTCCTTATGTGGATAATAAATATAGGAAATGTAGTAGCCACTTCTCTAAATTTAATTGTTATTTATTTCGTGGTTTATAAGCAACTTCGGTAGGAAAAACGTTGAATTTTTAACCGCCATTTTAAAACTTTTGACAGGAGCCGAAACGAAATTTAAAGTTTTAACATATTAAATAAAAAGTTAATGTTCACAGCACGCATTTATAAAACCGTGTATTATTATTATAATTGATCTTTTAGGCTTTGCTAGGCACGCAGTCTCGAGGTGGACTGTCGTGAAAGATATAATATGAGATCATAAAGATACACTCAATACGTATGCAATATTAGTTTGATGTAAAAACTGAACAAAAAAACACTGAAAACTCGAAATTGTTAACAAAACTTTTTGATTGTGACAGTTGTCACTTTTACGCAGTTGCGTTTGACAGTGCGCGTGCGGTTCCTACAGATAATAATTTATTGATTTTTAGTTGTGACCCAAAACTTTTAATAAATAATTAGAGAAATGGCAAAATAAATATATTATAACGCACAAATATCTATTAGACAAATTATAAAAGCAAAAGAGTATATTAAATTAATATTAATCTCATTACAGTTTGACCAAAACTATTTAGGAGGTTAACGTTGTAGCAGTAAAATAAAACTTCTTGAGAACGGTAGAACTGGTGGATTATGGTGGAATGATTTATTAAAAAACGGTACGAGTATATATAGAAAATGTGAAGTAAAAATTCAACCAATCAGAATAGAAAGAAAAATATAAGTTGTAAAAATAATATCAAATGCGCGCGTCTACATTAAAAGTAGGGATTTTGATTGACGCGTAAAAACCTGTTTTGCGTCTTACTCCCGCTTCTAAAAATACTCGTTTTACCGCGGCGTCGCGTTCAGTCAGTTCGAGCGGCGCGTGGAGTGAAGACGTGTTTCAAGAAGTCAGCAAGTTGAGTCGTTTTCATTGAAGAAGTGAAACCAATTGAAGCGAAGATTATTATGTGAAGATTATAACTATAAAAACAGCTCTTTTAAGAGCTTGACATTACGTCATACTACGTCATTGCATGCTGCTTCTTGTTTCAAATAAACAGTTCTTTTCAGAGCTATTCATTGTTTCAAACGATGACGTCATATAATGCGGCATGCGTGGCGTGTGTTCTTGTTACTATGTGCGTATCGACGTACTGCTACAATTATAAACATTTCAAATGCGTAATTGCGTATGTGTGTGTTGCAGTGTGTGTAATGTTTTATTTTGTTAATTTAAGGTATTTCTAAAGCATATTTCACAGAAATTTTAACGTTCTGTACACACGGTACACGATACTACACTATACTAGACTAACTCGACCGTTTCTACACTAAGATATACATATATATATACGATGACGTCGTATAATAATCATTATATATATATATATATATATATATATATATATATATATATATAATGTGTTGTCAGCATAGCTAACCTCACCCTCCTTATCCATAATGAATTCAATAAAATGTGAACATAATAAAATAATTAATGAAAACCACGGACAATGTATAACAATTTTTAATGCACAAA